>NW_016107878.1:814748-831876 GCF_001604975.1 Cebus imitator | reverse complement strand
TGGCGTGATCTTGGCTCACTGCAACCTCCACCTCCTGGGTTCAAGCAATTCTCCTGCCTCAGCCTCCCAAGTAGCTTGGATTACAAGTACCTGCCACCATGCCCAGCTAATTTTGTGTTTTTAGTAGAGACAGGGTTTCACCATGTTGGCCAGGCTAGTCTTGAACTTCTGACCTCAGGTGATCTGCCCACCTCAGCCTCCCAAGGTGCTGGGATTACAGCTTGATTCATGTATCTTGAAGTTCCAGTGTTAGATTTCTGCTGGCAGTAGGTATGAATATACTGGTTTGGTTATTCAGGACTGGCATGTCTTCTTGGTGAACTGATTTTTTTTTAATCATGATTCAGTGTTCCTCTTTAGCTCTGGCAATTTTCCTTGCACTGGAGACCACTTTGATATTGCTATAGCCACTCTAGCTTTCTGGGTGTATCTTTTTCCATCCCTTTATGTTTAACCTCCTCATGTTGTTATGTGTAAATTTGATTTAGACTGCATGTCATTGGGTAGTTTTCTAAAACTCCATCTGATTGGGAGGCCAAGGGGCGAGGGATTGCTTGAGGCAAGGAGTTCAAAACCAGCCTGGATAAAAAAGCTAGACCACGTCTCTACAAAAAGAAAATAAGTAAAATTTTAAAATAAAAAAAGTCCATCTGGTAATCTGTTTTATTTGTTGTGTTTAGACTATTTAATTTAATGTTATTAATGTGTTAGTATTTATGTCTACCATTTTGTTTCTTATTTTCTATTTGTTTTCTTTACACTTTATTCTCTTTTTTCCTTTCCTGATAATTTTTTGATTATTTGGCTTGTTACTTTTCCATTTTAATTTAATTATTGAGGCTTTAAAATTTGTATATAGAATTATTGTTATTATTTTAATTAAAGCGATTAGTCTGGGATTTCAATGTGCATACTTCGTTTTTCACAGTTGACTTAATGCTTTGCCACACAAGTAGAATGTGGAAACCTTACCACCATATAGATCGCTTTATTCTCTCCCTTTTATGGTGTAGCTGTCATGTGTATTAAACCCGCATATATTGAAAGTGCTATCATAAAATAAACTCATTTTTTTCTTCAGTCACCATAAATATTTTAAAGAATGTAGGAAGTGAAGTATAGTCTCTTACAAAGTTATTGACTATTTTGGCTGTACTTCCTTTATTCCTGACTTTCAAAGAGCCTCTCTGGTTTCATTTCCATTCCATTCCAAGAATTACCTTTGGCATTGCTCTTAAAATTGGCCTACCGACCACAAATGTTCTTGGTTTTTCTTCATCTGAGAATGTCTTGATTTAACCTTTATTCCTGAAGGATATTTTCACTGGGTATAGAATTCTGCATTTGCACATTTAAAAAATACTTTTCCACTTCCTTCTGACCTCTGTGGTTCTTATGAGGAAATCTGCAGTAAATCCCATGGTCTTTCTTCTGTATGAAATGTATGTCATGTTTCTCTATCTGCTTTCAATATATATTTTTGTTTTTAGTGTTCAGCAATTTGATTATGACCTGTCTGGGAATGGATTTTTTTAACTAATCCTGTTTAGGATACATTGAGCTTCTTGAATCCATTAGTTGATGCACTTTTCTGTCTTGTTCAGATTGGATAATTTCTATGGCTCTGTCTTCAAGGTCACTTTTTTTTCCTCTTCTACTGATTCTGCTTTTGACTCATCTAGTAATTTTTTTTCATTTGTATTTTTTCCCTTGAGAGTTGGCATATTTCTAGGTCTTGGTGTGTCAAGCAAGTGAAGCCTATATCATGGACATTTGGAATATTTTGTTAAAATGCTCTGTGTCTTCTTTAAACCCTATGGAAAAGGTTGACTTGGGCACTTGGTTGAGATCAGGTCCCAAATTCCTTTTATTAGAACTTTTATGGGTTATGTTTCCAATGTTGAATTAGCTTCTAAACCCTTTGCTGGTGATTCAGAACTGTCCCACGTATGCACAAACACTGGCCAAGCTTGGAGATGGTGGTGGCTTTTATCTCTCAGTTGTCCCTCAGTATCATTGATATGCTATTTAAGGTTGGATCCACTTGTGCACAACTTGGAGCTGAGCCTAGAAGCATACACACTGCTTCACATGATCCCCTTCTGCTCCCTCCTCACCACAGTCTCTCTGACATTTTCCATGTCCATGGAGATCCCTATATCAGGCTTCTGGATGAAAAGCTGGGACCTTAATTTCCCTGCTTTGCCATACACTTACTACAAATGGATCTTCATCCATAGTCAAATGGCAGAAAAAGAGGGAGAGGCCAAAGGCAAAGCAGACCACAGCTCCTCTGGTCAGAAAAAAGGATTCCCCTCCTCCAGAGTTTCAGGTGCCTGCCCAACCTCTACCACCATAGGATTGCTTGAGGCTGTGGGTGGGAAAAAATGCAAATCAAGAATGAAAGGGAAGATCCCTCATGATCTCTGAACCTTAGAGCTCCCTTTTCTTGAAGCTCTTTCTATCCATACTTGTTAAGCACATGTGGTTTTCAGGCTACCTTTGACCCCCAGCCAGGTGACACACCAAGGAAAAACATGGGAAACTCATGGTTTCTTTGGTGGTGCTTGGAAATCTGCTTTTCTTCTCCAATTTGCCTGCTACTCTTTAATTTTCAGAGTCCTCAGATAACTGCATCTGTCTAGGTTTAATAGTTGCATCAACTAGGGAGACAGTGTGGTGTATGTACTCCATCTTTCAAGGAACCAGAACCCCTTGCTGAGCTTCTTGAATCTGTATATTCATTTCTTTCATCAAATTTGGGAAGTTTCTATTATTTCTTAAAATAATTTTTTTCTGCCTCATTCTCTGTGAGTCTGATTATCCAATCCTTAGATTTTTTTTTTTAATACTATCCTCGGGAACCCTGACACTGTTCATTTTTTTTCAGTCTTTTTTCTTTCTTCTTCATATTAGACAAATGTCATTGATTTGTCTTCAAGTTCACTGAGTCTCTTCTTTGTCACCTTTATCTTACTAAGGCTGTCTATTGGGTTTTTTTCAGATATTGTCCTTTTCAACTCTGTGATTTTCATTTAGTTCTTTTTTATGAAAATATTTACTACATTTACCTTTCCTTGTTGAAATAGTTACAATGGTGGCATTAAAGTCATTGCTTCCTAATTCTAGCATCTGCATCATCTCATGCTTACTGTCTCTTGCCTTTTCTCTTGAGAGTGGGTCATATTTTCCCAGGAATTTTGGATTGTTTGCTTGATATCATGAGTATTATGTTGTATACATTGCGGTTCTGTTATATTCCTCTAGAGAAGGTTTATGATTTGTTTGAGCTGACAGTTACTATGATTAGACTCAAACTGGAAGCTCCATCTTGCCTTCAGTGGCTAAAGTCTCAGATCACTCATTTAAGCTTTTGCTCCACTCCTTTATGTCCATCCTCCACATGGATGCTTCGGGGTCAGCCTGAGACTTTTTTTTTCCCATTTATTTATTTTATTGCATTTTAGGTTTGGGGATACATGTGAAGAACATGCAAGATTGTTGCATAGGTACACACGTGGCAGTGTGATTTGCTGCCTTCCCCCCCCCCCATCACCTACATCTGGCATCTCTCCCCTTGCTATCTCTCCCTCTCCTCAGCTCCCCACCCCCCACCATCCCTCCCCTATTTCCCCCCAACTGACCCCAGTGTGTAGTGCTCCCCTCCCTGTGTCCATGTGTTCTCATTGTTCAACACCCGCCTATGAGTGAGAACATGCGGTGTTTGATCTTCTGCTCTTCTGTCAGTTTGCTGAGAATGATGGTTTCCAGGTTCATCCATGTCCCTACAAAGGACATAAACTCATCGTTTTCGATGGCTGCATAGCAAAGACCTGGAACCAACCCAAATGCCCATCGATGACAGGCTGGACAGGGAAAATGTGGCACACATGCACCATGGAATATTATGAGACTTTTGCAAATGCACACCCAGAACTGGGGACTCCCTTCCTCTGACTTTTCTCCCTTCGGGGCTCTCCTCCCACCCCCAGTTCCCTTACAATTGCCTAAGCCTCTTCCCCTGAATTCTTCAGCCTGAAAGATGGTGGCTGTCCTGGGGTTTTAGCAGCCTGTGGCACACCAGCAGGCCCTCAAGGCAAAGCCCCACAAAATGCAAACTAACGCCTAAGCCCATCTGACTGCTCTCATTTACTCTTCAGAACCCTCAGGTCGCTGTGTGTGTGTGTGTGTGTGTGTGTGTGTGTGTGAGAGAGAGAGAGAGAGAGAGAGAGCGAGAGATGGGGGATTCATTTTGTTTCTGTGGTACAGAGTGTTCTGATTGCTGTCAGTTGGGGGTGGTTCTGCAGCATCCCAAGAGCAGCACTCTCCAGCGCTGGCTTTTAATTTGGAATTTTTCCAAGAGCTTTTCTCCACTTCAGTGTTAAGCAGCACGGCTGGTGGGAGGGGGTCGCCTGCTTATTCTGCACTAGTGGTTTTCACATTCATGGTCTCTCTGTATAGGTCCAAGCATTTCACATGGAGGTGCAGATAGTTTTGTTGTAAGCAATGTCCTTCATCTAGTTTGTCTGCACCTCAACAGTTAGAAGGAGTTATAATGAGTTTGGGTATACAGAAACTTTCTAATATCTATGAATTTTATTTCCTGACAGTATAGGGTGGCATTGTAAAATACTTATTTTAAAGGTGGACTCTTGGATCTGAGGCCATGAGGAGCTGATGAATTAGCTGCTGATGACACCCCCTTTGAGCACTGGCCCTCCCTGATTCTAGGAAGTATGTCTTCCTGCCCTCCTGCCAGCAGTCCCTCCAGGGAGCACCAGGCATTAACCAGGCACCCGCCATGGTTGTGGGGGCGGGCAGGGAACAGTCCGCTGTTCTGGTTAGTGGATGTTCACCCTTGACTTGCTCACTCTTGCCAAACAGACCTTGTGCCCTGGGGATTCCGTCCATGAGGGACATGCTGCACTGCTGGCTTTGGGAACAGCAGTGTCTCTTGGTGACTTACGTCTGGGTGAGGCCGCCTTAATGCATCATTGTCAATGGCGGGTGTCCTGGGAGCAGGAAGAGCCTCTAGGCAGTGTGTTGCCATGGGCTGAGCAATGAACTGGCAGCTTCCTTCTCTGCCGTGTGACCTTGGAAAAATCATGTAACTTCTTTAGTTTTCTTGACTAGGAAGCGTACAGGGTAGACAAGACAACCCCAGTTTCAGCTCCACTGTTCTACATAGCAATGCAATCTCCCACCTCCTTCCCGCTCTTTTTTCCTCTAACATTTGTTATTGTCTATGTATACACACACACACTCACATATGTGCACACACACGTGTACTCACACGTGTGCTATACACACACCATCTGTGCATGTATGCACCCACAGACACACGCACTGTACATACATTTAACGTGGCACGCATGCACACATGTGGACACTCACATGCACATGACATGCCCATGCGTGCATACATGGACACTCACAAACATGCACACTGCACATGCATGTACGATGTGGCATGCATCCACAAACATGTGTGCACACAGGCTGTCTCTGCTACTCAGCATGGGGTTGGGGCCTGGGGATGTGGAGGGAGGGCCAGGTCGGCCCCCCAAAAAGTGCCATCTTGAACGCAAGCCCAGTGGCCACCAGCAATGTCAGGTCTAAAGGCTGCCCTGGAAACAGGCTCGCAAATTCCAACACTGTTCTGTAAGCCAGTCTTCAATGCTGTCCTGCCAGGATGTGACAAGGAAACCCAGCCCCCATAGCTCCTGGCCCTGATTGCTTAGGGAGCCTGAGAAAGCCAGGCCATGGAAGGACTTTTCCACTAGCAAAACACAGGACTGCCTTCTCTGGGTAGCAGGCTAGTACCTGCCTGGGTTCCTCCCATCCCCGCTGTCCAGGGCTCCAGGGCCAGCTCTGGAGAGCAGGGCAGTGCTAAGCATGGAGCCGAGCCCCTCCTCCCTGCCGCAAGCTCCACCGCTGTTTCCCACGTCAGTATCCTGACTCTGTGAACCCAGGCAGAGTCTCCCCACCTCGGGAGTGTCCCCATGCAGCCCAGTCCCCAGTCACTTGTGGGGAATGTGGATGAGCCAGGGAAGAGACTAAGCAGTGAATGTGGGGGTGGAGGGGAGCGGACAAGCTACCGTCGTCTCCAGGAGCAGCGGCAGAGGGATCTGGAGAGCCCAGACCTGAGGCTGGAATGGGAAGGATGGGGCAGAGCCCTCCCTGCAGTATGGGGGCAGTGGGACATAGAGGAACTGGGAGGTCATGATGTGCCTGAGGGCACAGAAGAGTCACCCAAGGCCATCTGCAAGTGCTAATGACCAAGCTGGCAGCCACAAGATGGTAGGAGGACAGGGACCAGACCCAGAGCTCTCATCTGCTCCTCCTTGGGGTGACCCTGAAAGCAGCGGGGAGATGGGGGCTGTGAGCCGGAGGCGCCCCGCATCCCTCACGCTGAAGGCCTTACCTCCTGTCCTGGAGAGGCAGGAGAGGGTGGTGGGAAAGGCGGCTTCTGTGCTGTGGGTGTTGCTGGGCATGCTACCCAGCCCTGGGCTCTGCCCCCAGACCTGCCGGGTGAGTGCATGGCCCCTGGGCAGTGCTAGAGTCACCTCTGAAGTGTCGGCGTGAGATTCTGACCCAGCAGGTCCTCAGCCCTGTCTCAGGACAGCACCTGTGTTGTTTGCCCTTCAGTAACGCCTGTGAAAGGCCCCCCCAGGCTCTGATCCGGTTCATTCATTCCAATCAGGCCTTCACTGAGCACCTGCTGAGTCCAGTGAGCACCTGCTGTGTGGCAGGCACCGCCGTCCTAGGTGCTGCGGATGCAGCCATGAGCAATGCCGAAGCTTCTGCCCCTGCCCCTGCTGGGCCCCTGGTCTAGCTAGTCATGTGACTGTCCATCCATGGGTCTCAGTGACGCTTGCCGCAAGGGTGTGACTGGCCTCAGCTGCAGTCATGGAAAGGCCTCCCTGGGGCTGATCACCCAACCCCACTTGGGAGCCCATGAGGGCAGGAGCTTCCTGGGGAGGCTGAAGACCCCCCACCCCGAGCCTTGGACTAAAGCCTTGGCCATGGGGCAGGGACTTGCCAGATGGGTGAATGTGGCCCCGGGACCCTATTTGTTCCCGGTTCCTCTGCTTTCCTCCCCTTGGGTGGGAGCGAGGGGCCTACAGCCACATGGTGGTGGCAGCTCAGGTGGCTGCTGCAGTGTGAGCCAGGGTGCCCAGCTGGGGTTAGACCCGGAGGGAAGGCTGAGGCCAGGTGTGGGGCTGAGGGCTCAGCCCGGGAGCAGCTAAGACTGCAGGCAGAAGGAGGTGCAGTGGACCGGGTCTTAGGAAGAGGACCCGAGGGTTTGGCAATGCCTCACGGTGCCACAGAGCTGTCTGGGGATGTCGCAGCAGCCTGGTCGGAAAATGGGGAAGGAGACCTGAGGGAGTAAGGTGTTTTGGAGCCGGAATCCACAGGAGTTGGTGGGCAGGGAATGTAGGCACTGGGCAGAGGATCCCGCCGGGAGAAGGTGAGGGGGACATGGAGCAGCTTCCGGGGAAAGGAGCCCCTCCGTGTAGAGTAGCTGCTGCTGTCGCCCTATGGAGAAGCTTTTCCACAGCTGTGTGCTGATCCCAAAGGATCCAGTATGTGTGCAGCAAATGTTGATGCATAAAGTCCCAGTGTGAGTCACGTCTCCTCCTGAGTTAGCTCGGGGTGCTGTGACAAAAATCCTTTAGACTGCCTGGCTCGAGCAATACAAATGTTTCTTAGCCCTCTGGAGGCTGGAAAGTCCTTCACGGTCTGCCAATAGCAGACTTCGTGCCATGTACTCGGATTGGGGGGTAAGGGGTACTGGTGTCTCACCTCACAAAGGCTGTAATCATGGGAGCCCACCCTCATGACCTCCTCCAACCCTAACCACCTCCCAAAGCCCCCCCACCCCCAGACACCCTCACACTGGGGATTCAGGCCCAAGTGTGTAAATTGGTGACATGCAGATGTGCAGCTCAAGCCCCCCTGCCCCAGCATCCAGCAGCTCCGGCCCCTGGAGTTCCCGTGTTCCTGGCTGTGCTGTTACCCATCATTCTGCGGATTTCCCCTCCAGCCCCCGCCCTGTGCCTCTGTGTCCCTGCCGCTCAAGACCGGGTGGATGCACACTGGCCCTTGGGCACCTCCCCTCTCCCAGGTTCTGATCCCCTCTCAGATCCCACCAGCACTATACGCACGTGGTGTGTTCTGCAAAATATTCACAAAGCCTCTGCAGAATCACAGATGCCAGACGTCCAAGGATGCCAGGCCAGGAGCCTGGGGCCTACAGCCACATGGTGGTGGCAGCTCAGGTGGCTGCTGCACAGTGTGGGCCAGGGTGCCCAGCTGGGGTTAGACCCGGAGGGAAGGCTGAGGCCAGGTATGGGGCTGAGGGCTCAAATACATGCAAGTCGTCAGAGGCACAGATTTTCTACTTCCAGCCCACGGCAAACTTTCTTTCCATTTCCTTTATCAGCGCTGGCCACACCTGTGCAGGGAGACTCCAGCCCCTGCCCCCAGTAGGGAGTGGCCATGCGTGTGCTCCAGGCCACCCCCCTTGCTTCTTATCTCCGGCAGCCAGTGAGCCATGCTGTCCAGTGGGGTGGCTGTGCATAGGTAGCTGTGAATCCGCCACCTTTTGAGCCTAAACAGATTCATCCTGGGCCTGCTTCCCTGTCATGCTGGGAAGTGCTAGATTATGGGATGGCACAGCCAGGTGGGGGTGGCCTGAACTGGACTGTGACTTTGGAGGTTAGGATTCCCCATCCCTCTCAGTGCTTGGCCTGGGTGGTTCCTAGTAAGAGAAGCCTGCCAAGGTCTGTCCTGGACCAAGGCAGAAAAATAATAGTCCTAGCTTTTGAAAAAGCATTCCAAAATTCTACTTTGTGCAGGGGCTTGAGGGCCAGGATCTTTTCCTTCCGCCCTGTGGGTTCAAGAGCAGTTGGTAGAAACCAAGAGACAATAGGGTCTGGAGAGCCGTGATGTCCCAGAGTGGGTGACAGTCCACCTGGGTTTTGAAGGATGATTAGCAGATTGCCAGGAGGAAGAGGAGGAGGAGGAGGAAGGGGCTTTGCTTCACGGAGGACTGCAAGCCGTCGTCTTCTCTGGCCCACGAGGCCACAGGGGTTGTGGGCTCACGGGCAGGACAGTGGCCTCCAGGGGTTGGAAGTTCTCAGAATTTGGAGTTTCCCAGGTGGACCTAAGTGGTTTTCATTACTCCGTTTTACAGATGAGGAGGTGGAGACCTGGAATACAGCAGTCCTTTGGCTGGGGCAGCAGGGTACTGGGTGGGACTCTGGAATTCTGAGTCTATCCTTAACACTTCCCAGTGTCCACCGGCATGAGGGCTACTTCCTGTGGGACCACTGGGGGCAGCAGAAGGAGCTCTGGATCTGGAGCTAAATATACCTTCTGTTCCTTACTCCTTAGCAGTTGTGTCTTCTTAGAAAAGTAGGATAGTCCCTTATGGGCCTGTGATGACAACTTAATGAGAAAACAGTGTGTGCCCAACACATAGTAGGTTTCCTGTTAGTTTCCTTCCTTCTCCAAGCAGATAAACATCAACCACTTAAGTTATGATGAGGCGTAGGGTGGAGAGCAGGCTGGAAACCTGGCAGGGGACGTGCCAGGGCCCTGGGGAGGACACAGAGGGTACCCAGGCAATGGGGAACAATGAGTAGCCACCACCTCTAAGAAAGTGGGGTAAGGTACCTGGTAGATGCTCCGTGAGGTACAGACAGATATGTGGGGTAGATGAGTGGGCAGATGGATGGGGTGGCTATGCAATGCTTCTGGGAAGCTCAGTGGGTCTGAAGTTGGGGAAGATACCTGTTGGTGCTCAATGATGCATAGATACATGAATGCACAGATAGATGCATGGATGCATGGATGGATGGATGGATGGATGGGTCGGTGACACCTCTGAGAATTTTACGGAGTTCAAAAGTGAAGGAAGGTATATCAGGTAGGTTCTCAATAAGCAATGGCTCAATTTATGAGATGGAGGATTGGATGGATGGATGGATGGATGGATGGATGGATGGATGGATGGATGGAGAGATGGATGGATGGACGAATGGGATGAGTGGCAGTTGAATGGATGAATAATTAAGCAAGAGATGACATGGAGAACCTCCTCCCCTCCACTTTGCTGCCCATCCAATCAGTCTCCATCATGGTTTGTCCCCTTGATCAACACACATGGCCACCACCTGGCCAGGAACTGCAGATGCTCAAGGACATTCCCTCCGTGAGAGACTCTGCCCTTTCCCATCTGCCTGATAGGACCAGACTGGCCTTGGACATCCAGAACTCCCTCTGAGAAGAGGCTGGCTCCGAGAACCAGCTCCTCTGTCCACTGCCACCGGGCTGTGCCAGCTGATGCTTCTAGCCGCTCTGCTGTGGGAGTGCCGCAGCTCCCAATTAAACTGCTTACATGACAAAAGACCCCGGGTAATCATGTGACTAAAAATAAACTTGGGCTGGCTGATGCTGCTTGCTGGGGCCTATCAAACCTGGCAGGGGGGGAGGGGAAGGAACAGGAAGACCTGAATCCCAGTTCCTCTGGTGCGTCATCCCAGGGGACGAGGCTGCTTCAGCCACTCCCTGTTTATAACCGAGGATGTGGGAGACCCAGAAAAGACCGTGGAGGCTTCAGGAACTCAAGGTGGAGGGTGGGTGGTCCCAGCCTAGGGGAATCTCAGGCCACAGAGCCATGGAGCAGAGGCCAGAATAAATGGACTAGCATTTATTTATCAAGCGCACACGGCGTTCCCATCGCCGGAGGGAGCCCTTCCAGTGGGTTGTCACGGGAACCCAGCTCAGACCGCCTTTGTGGTTTTCAATCATACAGGTGTGGGCTGCGGGGGCACAGAAGCCCTTTCAGGCCTTTACTCAGACCTGCTGTGTCCAGTGAGCACCTGCTGTGTGGCAGGCACCATCCTAGGTGCTGTGGACGGAGCCATGAGCAATCCCAAAACTCCTGCCCCTGCCCCTGCCCCTGCTGGGCCCCTGTTCTGGCTAGTCTTGTGATTGTCCAAGGTCTCCTGATGCCGAAGGAGCCAAGCGGGCGTTCTGTGCCCTAACTTGTGTGCCACCGAATGCCAGGATTTGGGATCATCGTCCCCTGTGGCAGCTCCAGCCTGCCTCCGCGTGGCCGTCCTCCACGCATGCCTCCTTGGTGCATCGTGTCTGGCTCTCCTTGCCTTACAAGGATGCCGTCACGCATGTCCTTGTAAGACCCATCACAGGACCTCATTTTAACTTAATCGCCTCTTTAAAGACCTTATCTCCAAATACAGTCACTTTCTGAGGAGCAGGGGGTTAGGCTTTCAGCGTATGAATTTGGGGGGACTCTAGCCCGTGACAGCCTCTCTGGGGCCCAGCTGACCCTGGCTGGTGGTGGGACCCTGGACCCACTTTACCAGGCTCAGAATCTGAAACCAGAACAAGACAAATCACACAATCTGGTGGAGGCTGGCAGCCATGGGTCCTGATTCAGGGGTTCCCCAGACAAGGCACAGGCATACACACCCTGTGTGGGCACAGCGGACCTCAGGGGCAGGGGAGAGGATGGGGCAGCCTGGGCGTCGAGGCTGGAGTCTGCACCTGGCCTCCCGGCAGCAGCTGCTCCACACAATTGTCTTCCTTATCCCCTAGCTCCTGCCACCTCCTGGCCTCCTCCCTTCCATGGAGAGGTGGAGATGGGAGGAGGGAGGACGCCCGGGTCTGTGTCTGGGGTTGGTGTGTCCCCGAAGTCCACATGCCCATCCCCACAATCAGGCCCTCCAGCTGAGGTTCAGCTGGTCACTAGTGGGTCAGCTGCCCTGATGGGCCTCAGCCCTGCCACCTGTACTGTCACCGGCCGAGAGGTAAAGTGGGGTGGGTCCTGCCCCCAGACATTGGGACCAGGTGGTGGGATATGAAGCATCTTGGCTGGAGAAACTCACCAGCCCTGCTTACTGAATCCAGAGGGGTGTCTGAACACCACAGGCCCTTCCGTCGGGCTGCGGACCCCCTCCCTGCATGGGAAAGCGGAGTCCAGTGACTCCCCGCTGTCTTTCTCCGTGGGCCTGGATGTCCATTTGAGGGGGCAGCAGAGCCCTCTGCGGCCTGGGCAGGCTGATGGCAGTGCATGGAAGCTGGAAGTAGATGCTCGGTCCCGCAAAGAAAAATCAGCACTGAGATAAAGGATCTTTCAGCAATGCAGTTTTTATTTCCTGGACTGCAGGAAGGGTACCCTCACTAGCCATCACCATGAGAGTACAATGAATAAAGGAAAGCAAACAAATTGATCCCTTACACATTTGGGGTCATCCTTACTGCTGTGTCTGATTTTCATTGGCTGGAGTCAGACCTCCCAATCTAAACTAAAACCCGAGTGGCTAACAATTTAAAACTTTCCTAAAGAGGTAAAAGCCACGGACAGGCTGGGGCAGCAAGGCGGTTTGCTTACCGCTTTTGTTGCAAACTACCACTTCTCTCCAAAGAGGAGCGTGTCTTCCGGCAGGGCAGGCATTCTGGCTGGCCAGCTGTGTTGTCAGGGGATGCGGGCCGGAGATGGTTCAGAACTGATGGGGGTTTTAAGAACAGGTACAGCGGCCGCTGCAGGAAGACAGGAGGGGTCCCGCGGTTGGCCGTGCTTCCGTTGGTCCCTTGCGTAGCTGAAGCAGTAGGATCAGTTGGGGCCAAAACAGATTAGGACACCATGGGACAGCTCTGTAGATTCCAGGGACTTCCCTGTGGCGGCCCTGGGAATGCACTTGCTCCCCATGCACAAGGGGCGGGGAAGGCGGCCTCTTCCCGTCATCCTCAGCCACGCTGCGTACCGCTCAGAGGCCTGAGCATCTGGCTGGGGACCTGCAAACTAGCACAGAGGCTGCAGGGCTGGGTGCAGCCTCCCTCCACGGAGACTGCGTGTTTTTTGGGGGTTGGTGTGTGGAAGACAGGGGAGCGCCTTTCCCCACACGTTGCTGATGGGCGTCCAGCTTTCTGCCAGACATGCGAGGTACCCTGGGAAGCACGGTGGCTGTAAGTCGTCAGCATCCACCAGGTCTCTAAGTGGCTTTGAAACTCGTGGCGTTGCTGCCCGTCCCCTCCTGGAACATGTGCTGATTCTGTTGTGTGATGCATGGTTGCTTTGGTGTCAGGACAGATTTTGGGGCTTTCGGCCAACCGTGCGACATGCAAGGGAGCTCTTGCCACCGTCTTGTGGGCTTTGTCGGGTGCAGCCAGCCGGTGTGGTAGCTGCCGAGCCCAGCACCCAGCTCCTGGCATCGTGAGGCCTGAGCCCAGCTTCTGGTGTGTCGCCCGCGTCTCTGCAGCTCACCGTAGGGTACCTTCACACTTGTTCTTGTCACACACGCTCACCCTGGAGCTGTATTAGCAAATATACTTAGTGTTTTTTCATGTAAGTGCCAGCTCTTGCGAATGGCGGGCCTCCTTGCCATCTGTGTGCAGGGAAAACCGGCCCCAAGGAGCCTGCATTCTGGAATCATTCGTCCTCAAAATGTTTGCGGTATCAGGGTCTGTGGGAGGAGCACCACCCTGCCTTTCAGATGAGGTTGAGGCTGCAGCCCTGCCCCCAGCTGGCTGTCCTGTCCTGGCTGCCCACCAGGGCCTGGGCTGCCCTCTCTGGCCAGGGAGCACGGAAGCCCTTGCAGAGAAATGGCACGTGTGGTGTGGGTTTGGACTCAGTGTGATGGAGATGGCCAGGGCTGTCTGGAGAAAGATGCATGTGGGGCTGGGGACCTCGGCCAGAGCCTTATTCAGCCCCCTGTGCCTGGTGCGTGTTTCTGGGCAGATCCCAAAGAAGACCAGGCCACTTGGGAGCTAACGTGTCCCTGGTGCAGAGGGCACAGAGCTGAGCCGCTCATTTTCAGAGCCGTTGGGGCTGCCACCTCCTAGGAAGCCAGCAGGCAGATCAGGCAGGTGAACGCGTCTTCCTTGAACTTCTTTCTATTTTAGCATTGAAACAGGAGGATGTGCCACATGGCTGGAGGAACAGTGAATGCAGCTGCCCTGGAAGCCGGTCCCACACCCCCGGGGGCTGCACCCAGCCTGTGAGGGACCTGACTCCACCAGGGGGCCAGGCAGGGCTGGCGGTCCTGGGAGTCTCCGAGGGGTGCAGCCCTCAGCTCGGGACTTTGGCTCAGAAAGGGTTTTGTCCCCGCTTTGGCCAAAGGTGCAGGAGGGTAGGGACAGGTTCCCCGGGCCACACATGGTACGAGAAATTCACACGGAAACTGGGATTCTGGAGGCCACGTTTCAGAGCCCCCAGGCTCTTGCAAGGAAGAGGCTTAATTCCATTCCCATTTCTCGTGCAGTCCCTGGCCCTGACCACATCTTGGCAAACTATGTGGTTCCAGAGAAGCCACTTTGCTCCCCAGAGAGATGCTGCTCTCCTTTGCTTCGAACCTGGGATCTGAGGGCTGTGAGGGTGGGGTGGGGGTCATGTCGGGGTGAGTGGTGGGGTGGGGGTCGTGTCGGGTTGCATGGTGGGGTGGGAGTCATGTTGGGGTGCATGGTGGGAAGCCACCATAGAATGGACCTGTGTGAGTCTCCTGGGGACCACAAACTGGGTGCTCACAACAGCAGAAATGGATGTGTGTGTGGTTTCAGAGCCCAGCCAGGGGCCTTGATGGGCTACTCTGCCACTGGGCTTGGCTGTGTCCTTGTCCCCGAGCCTCAGACCTGGGTCAGGCTTGAGTCTAGTTTGGCCATCCTCAGCTGCCCTCCTGGCTGTGGAGGAAGGCGAATGGCCTGGGTCAGGAAAACGTGGCAAGCAGTGGAATCTGAGGTCACATCATAAAGAGTGTGTGTCCAGCGTAATGGAGGTGAATGGAGCTTGTGGAAGTAAGTAGCTGAGATGGTCATGGGTGTGGGGTTTGGAGACCATGATCATGCAGTCACCTGCCTGAAGGGTGGACACACTGAAGGGAGAGCCCCAAGAACCTCAAGTTGGGCCAGTGTTTGGAGCTCCGGGCAGGTGGACCTGGAGGCCAGTAAGCACTGGGAGAAGGAGTCCTCAACTGCCTCCTTCACTCCCTCTGTACATTGCCTGTCTGTTTGTTTGTTTGTTTGAGATGGAGTCTCACTCTTGTGCCCAAGCTGGAGTGCAGCGACGCAGTCTCAGCTCACTGCAACCTCCACCTCCCAGGTTGAAGCGATTCTCCTACCTCAGCCCCCCAAGTAGCTGGGACTACAGGTGTGCGCCACGACGCCCAGCTAATTTTTGGATTTTTTAGTAGAAACGGGGTTTCACCATATTGGACAGGCTTGTCTCAAACTCCCGACCTTGTGATCCACCTGCCTTGGCCTCCCAAAGTGCTGGGATTACAAGGATGAGCCACAGCACCCACCCCCCTGCACATTTTCTGTCCTGCTGGGTGAGGCCAGCCTGCAGGACCCCAGGAAGCCTCCACAGGTGTGGCTTCTTCTCTGGAGTTCCCTGGGCATCCCTCCTCCCCAAGGAAGGACCTCCTGGGAAGCTGGGCTTTCCCGAGACCCTGCCTGGTGGCCCAGCTGCACCTGGAACATGTACATAAGACTCACAAGGTGCGTTTCTGTCCTCAGTCCCCACCGCCTCTCTGGGGGGAGACAGTCCCTTGAACACAGGGCAGTGGGTTCCCTCACAGGGAAGGCAGAGCCCCAAAAACCTGCCCACCCTGGGTGTGGCCACGACCTCGCACACCTTCCCACACTGAGCCTGCGATGGACGGGTCCCCTTCCGCTGAGCGCAGACACAGGGCAGGCCTCTCACAGAGCACAGACGTGCTGCAGCCTTGGGCCCCTGGGCCCGCTCATCTCCAGGGCAACCCAGAATCCCCACTTTGTGCCGCTTAAAATATCCTGCCATTCCTAGCCCCATGGGCCGTGTACTCTGTTCTTGGCAGAGTTCCTCTCTCCTTCCCAGGCCTCGGGTAGGGCGGTGGCAGGAGAGCCGTCCCCAAGGGTCTTCATCACTCAAGTGGTCACTGGGAAGGCCCTGGGGGCCAGCAGCCGTCCCTGTGGCTGCGTAACACTGGCTGGTCCCCAGGACACCCCTCGGCCTCCGGGACGTCCCTCAGCCTCTGGGACACCCCTCAGCCTCCAGGACACCCCTCAGCCTTCGAGACACCCCTCAGCCTCCAGGACACCCCTTGGCCTTCAGGGCCCAGGCCGTGAGCCCCCTGCTGAAAGCCTGAGCCAGGGAAGCCTCTGGCCGTGAGGAGGGTTGGTGTGGGCCCAGGGGCCCTGGCTGGGCCTGTTCCTCCCCAGTCTACCTCTTGGTCCTCGCCCACTGGATGCTTTGAAGCACACAGCAGGAGGGCTCTGTGTCCACTGAGCCCCTGGACTCTGCCTGTGGTTGGTGACGCTCGGCTGACTTTTGCCAACCCAACCACAGGCACCCTGAGTGGGCAGCATTGGGCACGTGGACTGGGCATGAGAACCAGGCTGCCCACTGGCACCCTCACCCTTGTCTTGAGATGGGCCTCACCTTTAAAGTCACCTTCACACACCCTCCTTCAAACTCCCTCAGATTTTGACAATTTTGTCTGTTTGACCCCTGCTCAGAAGCATCAGGCAAAACATTCTCCAACAACCCAGTTAAAGCACCTCCTCCGCAGCCAGCTCCCCCTTCACTGTGCCCTGGAGGGGCCTCCTCGCCCTCGTCCCTGCCGCACCTGCTGCCCGGGGCTTCCTCCCGCAGGCTTTGCTCTGCAACTCCACCCACTCCCTCCCGACACAAGGCTCAGAGGGTGCCGCCTGCCCCCTCCCTGCCGGCCACCTCCCAGCCCCTGTTGGCTCCTCTCTCCCTAGTCACTGCCTACCCTCCCTGTCTTCTGTGAGTGTGCACACCCTCCTGTCTTCCGTGAGTGTGCACATCTGCCTGCCTTCCATAAGTGTGCAAGTGTGCACATCCTCCTGCCTACTGAATGTGCGAGTGCACACACCCTCCTGCCTTCTGTGAGTGTGCACACCCTCCTGCCTTCTGAGTGTGCGAGTGTGCACACTCGCCTGCCTTCCATGAGTGTGCAAGTGTGTACACCCTCCTGCCTTCTGTGAGTGTACACACCCTCCTGCCTTCTGAGTGTGCAAGTGTGCACACCCTCCTGCCTTCCATGAGTGTGTAAATGCCCACACCCTCCCGCCTTCCGTGAGTGTGTAAATGCCCACA
>NW_016107878.1:782862-814343 GCF_001604975.1 Cebus imitator | reverse complement strand
GAGTGTGTAAATGCCCACACCCTCCTGCCTTCCGTGAGTACTCCAGCAAGTGAACGGAGCCATGGCTTCGCTTTGTCTCCAGGTCCCACCTTGGCCAGGCACAAGCTGGGCCTAGGAACAAAGGCACCTGGGGTGGCAAGTGCTGGGGGCACCCTCTCCACCTTGGCAGCTCCAAGTCCCTGTCCTCTCTGTTCCCTGTGCCTGCACAGACACCTTGTGGGAGCTGAGCCTGCCCCTCTTCCTGGGCTTCCCTCTTCCCTAGGCCTGCCAGGCTCTCCTTCCCAGGTCCCTCTCCTAGTGAGGCACAGCCCACCCTAACTTATCTGCCAGCCCCCTCTCCATGTCCTAGGCCAGGGGTCCAGACTTTACCCCTAAAGGCTAGAGAGTAAATATTTTAGCCTTTGCAGCCACACGCTCCCTGTGGCAGCCTTTCAGCTCTGCCTTTGTAACAAGGAGCAGCCACAGACAGTACACCTACGAATGGAGTGGTGGTGTGCCAATAAAACTTTATTAACAAAAGCAGGCAGCAGCCCTGGGTTCCAATCACGGCTCAGTCACTCATAGCTGTGAAGCCTCCAGAAGGGGATGGAGCCTCTCAAAGTCTGTTTTCAGATCCTAAAATGCGATGGTCACTGCACCCACCACACAGTGCTAGCGCGTGCATTGAATGAGACATTCCACATCACACATAAGTTGTAATATGAGTTGAGTTAACTCCTTGCTTCTGTGTAAACATACCAAGTTTTTTCCACACCTCGGGGCCTTTGCTTACGTTCTTCCTCCTTCTGGGATGCCCTTCCCTCACGTGTCCATCTGCCCAACTCCTACTCATCCTGCAAAACCCAGCTGTGACAGTCCCTCCTCTCCACGCTTCCAGCGACGCCCTTCACACTCCTGGCACTCTCAGTGGCTCCGGTAGCACGTGACGTGTCTTCCTGCCGTGGACGATCCCACTCAGTTGTGATCTGCTCCGCGTCTGTCTCCCCCACCAGCCTGCACCTCGTCACTGTTAGTCACCACTCCGTCGGCAGCATCTGACATGCAGAAGACGCTCAGAATTCATTCATTCTGCAGGGAGCTATTCGCGCAGGCTGGGTGTGCCAGATAGCGTTTCCAGAGCTGGGTTACTGGGGAGCAAAGCAGAGAGCCCCTGCCCTCGCAGCGCCAGCAGGCCTGTGCCCTGCAGGGAAGTGGCAGCTGCTGGGGATGCGAAGCCGCTGCAGGGCTGGGGAGTGCTGGGGAGGGGAGGGCAGGCTTCCTAGGCGGGACAGAGATGGCCGCCTAGAGGTGGGGTGTTTCAGCAGAGACCAGACAGAAGCAGGGGCATGAGCTAAAGCACTGCGGACAGCAGGAACATCAGGTGCAAAGGCATCGTGGCAGGAACGGACTTGCGCTTGGGAAACAGCAAGAAGGCAGCACAGCTGTAGCTTCTAGGGAGGGGCGTGGGGGGTGTGGTCAGAGAGGCTGAGCCCACCTCAGTGAGGCCTGGGGAACACAGAAAAATCCCTGGGCCATGCAAGGGTCTGAGCAGGCAAGAGGTGTGATGGGTTTGGCTTTCTAAAGATGGCTCTGGGGCCAGGTGGAGAAGGGACAGAGCAGGAGAGACTTGGAGAGACTGGGCCAGAGCCAGGCACAGGGCCCAGGAGAGAGGGGAAGATGGCTCAGGCCAGAGCAGAGACCGTGGGTGGGCAGCGAGAAGGGGCCAGAGCCGGCTGTGACCTGCAGGCACTTGACCAATTGGCTGTGGAGGGTGAGAGCAGGGGTGAGGCTTGCAACCACCAGCAACTGGACGGGGTGCTGGCGCAGAGATGGGGCGACGCTGCGTGTGACGCTGGGCGAGCTACGTTTGAGCAGCCCGTTGGGTGTCAGGGCAGAGCCTGCATGGGTTCGGCTGGAGAGTGAGTCTGGGGCCGCACAGTCTGATGGCGTCTGAAGCCAAGACTTGAGCAGGTCACCTTGGGGGTGTGTGTGGCCAGAGAGGAAGACACAGAGGACTGAGCTCAGAGGATGGGGAGCTGAGGAGGCGGCCACAGGAGAGGCCGGGGGCATCCAGCGGGTGAGAAGGGGGCATCTAGAGAGCCTGGCGTAGCCCAGCAGAGCACGTGCCAGGAGGAGGCAGCGGCTGTGTCAGCTGAGATGAGGGTTGCATATCGGCCGTTCCCCTCACAGCATGGAGGCCGTGGGCACCTTGCTGATAGCTGATACGAATCTGGTTTTGTGCGCTCAAGAAAGAAGAGAGCCCCAGAGAGTTAAAAACAGGTGCCCAGACAAGTCCCTGTGCGCAGATGTTCACAGCAGCACCATCCACAGTAGCCAGAAAGCAAAGCAGCCCGGATGCCCCTGGCAGGTGGATGGATGGACAGACCGGTCCAGAGAATGGAATATTATTCAGCCCTTAAAAGGAATGAGAGACTGACACAACGGGCTTGAGTGTGGGAAACAGGACGCTGAGTGAAAGGAGCCAGACACAAAAGGCCACACGGTGCGGACTGCTGGATTCCATTTCTGCGAAATGCCCAGAGTTGGCAAATCTATAGAGACAGAAAATAGATAAGTGGTTGCCAGGAGATGGGGGAGGAGGAGTGGGGAGTGTGTCAGTCAGCCTGGACTTTCATAACCAAACGCTGCAGACTGTTGCTTAAACAACACACGCTTACTTTTTCACTGTTCTGGAGGCTGGAAGTCAGAGGCCAAGGTGCCGTCAAATTCCGTTCCCAAGGAGGCCCCCCTCCTTAGCTTGCAGACGGCCATCTTCTGACCGCGTCCTCACATAGCCTGTCTCTGCGTGCTGAGAGAGAGAAGGTGCACAGGTGTTTCCTTCTCTTCTATAACGACTCTGATCCTAAGGATCAGGGCCCCACCTTCCCCACCTCAGGTGACTTTCGTCATCTCCTTAAGGGTTCTGTCTCCAAATACAGTCAGATTAGGCATTGGGGCTTCAACCTGGGTGTCTGACGGGGACACAGTTTTGTCCGTACAGGGAGTGACTGCTTCCTGGGTATGGGATCTCCTTTTGGGTGACTTAAAGTTTCCAAAATGAGATAGAAGTACAGATGCACAGCATTGTGAATGTGTTAACTGCCACCAAATTGGACTTTTTAAATGTTTTTTTAGTTTTGTAAAATTTCACCTCAATTACAAAAAAAAAAAGTCGGGGGGAGGAGAGGAGAGGACCTGAGCACAGTGAGCAGAGGCCACTTTGGGAAGGAGAGTTGCTGAAATGGAGACATGGGGTCTGGAGAGAGTGTCATCCAAGCCATCCGTGTCTTGGATGATTTGCGAGGTGGGGGCCCTGCCGCGGCAGCCTCATCCTTCAGCAGGAAGAGGAGGAGATGCTGGCCTGGCCAGGAGCCCGGCTGCTCATCCGCAGGGACCAGGCGGACAGGGTAGGAATGGACGTGGGGAGACATCAGCTCGTCAGGCAGCTCCAAGGACAGTGCTGGAAGGGCTGGGAGATGCATGCCCAGTTAGGGGCATGCACAGCCTCACAGGGGTGGGGTTTGGAGGGTGAGCCCTGGGCATCTTGTTGTGATGAGATCACGGGGACAGTCGGGCATGAGTGGGGAGGTCTCAGTCTCAGGGCCTGTTACACTAGGAGGTGCAAGGCCAGGAGTGGCAAGGGCGAGGAATGGACAGGCCAGGAACTCACAGTCTAGGTGTTTGTTGAACCGATGCACACGTCCTGCTTCCAAGAGCTTGGGGAACCCCACGGAGAGGGATTCACCTGCCCCAGGTCCCGGGGCCTCATGCTGCAAATAGTGACAACGGTAAGATTAAAGCACGTAACAGCAGCTGGCGCAGATGTCCCATTTCCTGTCTCCAAGGCCCTTCTAAGAGCTTCACGTGCACTGCCACGTCCAGGCTGACACGTCTGCAATGGTAGGTGTCAGGACAAGGGAGAAAACGGAGGCAGGGAGAGGCAGCTTTGCTCGCCCCACATCATGAAGCTGTAGGTGGTGGAGCAGGTTTGGGACTTGGACCATCTGGCTTGAGCATCTACCTGCTTTTTGGTTTGCTTTGGTCTGGTTTGTTTTTATGAGACAGAGTCTCTCTCTGCCGCCCAGGCTAGAGTGCAGTGGTGAGATCTCAGCTCTCTGCAACCTCTGCTTCCCGGGTTCAAGCAATTCTTTGCCTCAGCCTCCTGAGTAGCTGGGATTACAGCCGCCCGCTACCACGCCCAGCTAATTTTTTGTATTTTTAGTTGAGACGGGGTTTCACCATCTTGGCCAGACTGGTCTTGAACTCCTGACCTTGTGATCCACCCACCTCAGTCTCCTAAAGTGCCGGGATTACAGGCGTGAGCTACCACACCTGGCCTTTGATATCTCAACAAAGTGTTATTAAAAAACCATTCTCAAACATCATAACTGTCCCCATTTTTAAAGCACACAGTGCAGTGGCATACATACCTTCACGGGATTGTACCACCATCATCTCTCTTTCACTCCAGAACACTGTTAGATGCCAAAAGGAAGCCCCGTGCCCTTGAAGCAGTCCCTCGCTCCCTGTTTCCCCCATCCCCAGTCCCTGGCGCCCACCAGTCTGTTTCCTGCCTCTATGGACGTGTGTATCTGGACGTGCCGTGTGGATGGAAGCCTTGGCGTCTGGCTTCGTTCGCTGAGCAGGGAGTTTCTGAGACGCATCTGTGTGGCCGCATCTGTCAGAACTTCCGCTTCATTCCTTCTTTTTTTTTTTGACATGGAGTCTCGCTCTGTCACCCAGGCTGGAGTGCAATGGCATGACCTTGGCTCACTGCAACCTCCATCTCCCAGGTTCAAGCGATTCTCCTGCCTCAGCTTCCCGAATAGCTGGGATTATAGGCGCCAGCCACCATGCCTAGCTAATGTTGTGTTTATAGTAGTGACAGGGTTTTGTCATGTTGGCCATGCTGGTCTCGAACTCCTGACCTCAGGTGATCCACCTGCCTCGGCCTCCCAAAGTGCTGGGATTACAAGCGTGAGCCACCACGCCTGGCCCTTCATTCCTCATTAGGTGCCAACACCAGTCAGCCCGTGCTGGGCCCTCTGCCACCAGGAGGATCATTTTCCCAAACCCCTTATGGATATGTTTAGCCATAGGCCTCCTTACGTGGTCAGAGGGCATGTGCAGGAAAAGGTGTGACTGTCACTGAAAGTGTTTGGAACTGTTTTGTTGGTTGTTTGTTTCTCTTTAAAGCAAACCTGAATTGGGGGTAACAGTAATTCAAACATAGCACCCTGGGCAGAAGAAAACCACTCATGGTCAGTGTTCTGGGTGTGTGCATTTGTTTGTGCCTGGCTTGTTTCCAGGCAGATATGCTGTTTGGGTAGGAACCCATTATCTCTGTCCATCGGGCTCAACAAGCCCAGCCCCGCTCCACTCAGAAGCCCCAGAGCTGTGCCTTTCATTTGGGGCTCCTTGGAGTCCTGGGATGGCTTTGCTCTCACTCACAGCGCTTCCTGAGCCTACATGGTGAACCAGGTCAGCTGCCAGTCTGACTTGAGTTAATTGGCAGTAAGGGGACTGCCTTCTACAGGAGGAACTGAGTGTGACCATTCCCAAGTCGCAGTGCCTCAGATCCGCCCTCTGGCTGCAGACAAACTGCTGTCCTTTCTCCCTCATCCCAGAGGGAGGCTGGCGGCAGCCTCTTTGGATCCCTCAAGGTTCCATCTGCATCTGGGGAGGCATGGGACACTCTCGTTTGTTGGGTTCCAACGGGGGAGTACATTTCCCTGTGTTCCTAACCAGTCCCTGCCCTCTGTGAGTCGGTTTAACCCCACGGCTCGGTCTCTATGGCGATAGTCAGCAGGGAGCCAGCAGGGAGGCTGTGGGCTCCGCATGCACCTGCCTGTTTTTCCCCTGACACTGGGTGCTTGTGTATTCATTTTTGCTCCTCTTCCAAAGCATGTATAGCACAGAGCTCTAAACACAATAAATGCCTTCGCCGAGCCCCGTAAATAACTTCTGGAAAATGTCAGCCAACAAAACTCGTCAGAATACCTCTCGCCTCCTTTGCATGAGGAAAATCACCTTGCGGCTCTGGGAGTTTTCTTTTGTTGATATAAATGTTTGCGCATAGAAGCCGAAGACAGCCCACAGCCCCCATCCAGCATCGTGGGAGAACAGAGGTTGTATTGCTGACAACGCCATCTGAATGCTTGCGGGTAGGGCTGGGGCCCCCAACCCAGGACCTTGGGAGGTCACTTATCCTGAGAACCCAGGGTGGTGACATAGGCCACCTCATTTCCACCTTGTGCCTGCCCCGTGTGGGATGCAGAGCAGGGGTAGCAGCATCCGTTTACCCACGAGGAAACGTCCTAGCAAGAGGAACAGCCTTGGCCTAGAATATAAACTATAAAGTGATGGGGCCAGAATATCAACACTTTGCCTGGGATGCCAGCTCCTAGGATATCCCCCCTCTACCATGGTGCCTCTTAAATCAGGAAGCAGATTACCTACCACCTTCGTCACCAGAAAGCCCTGAAAACTACACAGAAGTTAGTGGAGACTTGGTATCCCCTAAGGAGCCCCTTAGGGAACTCTGCTGTTCCCTGGAAAAAGACCCTGAATGTAGCAGTTCCAATGGGAAGTATTGGCCAACATCCCACAGTTTGTCGTCCAGGCTGTTCTTCTAACAGTAATCCTTCCACCACAGCTACCTTGCACTTTAAATTTTGCAATGCATTTTGACATAGTTTCCCATGTGACTCTTACAGCTGCTCCATGCCAGAGCTAAGGGTTGTCATCTCCATTTTGTAGGTGGTAAAATTGTTGCTAAGTTATCAAGTGGCTTTCCCAGAGTCATCATGTATTAGTCAGCAGTTGCTGCATAACAAATTATCCCAAAATTTAGTGACTTAAACCAATTGATTCTGTAAGTCAAATTAGGGTGGGCTCTGCAGGGAGGTTCTTCTGTTCCCAGGTAGACTTCCACTCGTGTCTGTAGTGGCAGTTGGTGAACTCTCAGCAAATCAGCAAGGATGACCAGGGCATCTGAGTCTCATCCTCCAGCAGGCTAGCCCAGGCTTACTGACATAGCAGCTGTGCAGCCTTCCGAGAGTGAACAGAAGCGTGTGAGGCCTTTTGTAGTCTAGACTCAGAACTGGCACAGGGTCACTTGCACCACATGCTATTGGCCAGTATCACAGGGCCAGATCAACTTTAAGGTTGGGCAGACAGGCTTTGTCTCTTGATGAAAGGAGCTGCAAGGTCACGTTGCATATGGGTGTGGGTTCAGGGAGGGGAATAATTTTAGGTCTTATTGCCATCTACCACAGCCAACCCCCACCTGCCTTCCCAAGTGAGTTTAATTTCTCCTTCTCTGAAAATCTTTGGTCCCCACAAACAGAGACACTTGCCCCTGCCCTTTGCTTTCCACCAGTTTTGTCCACCTCTGTTCCAGCCCTGATCCCAGGGGAATCTAATTTGTCTGCCCACCCTACCCACCCACACCAGATTCAGAGTAGCTTCAGGGCAAAGACCCCACAACTCTAGCCTCCTAACCAGAGCCTGACACATGGGCTCCATAAGGCATTGGTGAATCGGCAAAGTACAGCTTGACCACAGGTTTCTGGGGCCCCTTTTAGTGGCCAGACCTCTGCACTCCCTGCTTTTGGTGCAGGTAAGAGCTCTTTATCCCCAGCTTCCAAACCCAGCCCCAACGGAGCCTGGGTCCCTCCAAGATGCTAATGGGAGGTGAGGGGGCAGGGTCTCTGCACTCACTGCTTCTGTGTTAGGTTCTGGGTTAGATTTCACTGAAAAAGAGGCACCCATCACTAAAGCAGGGAAAGAGGTGTAAAAGCCCTCAACCCACTTACCAAGTACAGCTCTGAGAAACATGGCTGAGCACAGAGAAACTCACGTGGAGCTCAGAGCCAGCGCTCCAAGTTGAGCTCTGTCCCTGCCACTGCCTGTGTGTGTGAGTTCACGCATCCGACTGCCTGGACATGCTTTTATGGGCTGTCAGGCCCGTTATAACGACACGTCTGCCTTGCTTGGTCTAGGAGCTTGTGAGGAACAGAGAGGTTGCAGCTTAGAAGGCGGCTGTTCTTCCCCTAGGCTTCTGCACACAGTTTTTCATTCATTATGCACCGTCTTTCAGTTGTTTGCAGAACTGGGTCGCCCGTGAAGACAGGGGATAAAGTATGCGGAGTACCAACAATGTGCTGACAAGAAGTGGGCCTTTGATAAATGACATTCTCAGTGTTGCTGTGGATAGCGATGTTTCAGTGTTGATATGGATACATCTTTTCTCCTCGCATCCTCTCGGGATGGGGCGGCATTGGGGTGAAGCTCGTCTTGGGGTGAGGCTCGTCTGAACAACGCCCGCTGGTCCAAGTGATTCAGTCCATAGTGAGCCTCTTTGGGGATCAGCCCCTTGCTCTGACCTGATTAGCCCAGGGCTTCAGCCAGCGGTCACAGCTAACATGCAGCTGTCGAAGGCCCCAGGCCCTTTGGGAGGAGCGGGTCTGGGCCACTACACCCTGGCAAACCCTCGGTGCCATAAGCCTTCCTATCCCAAGGAAATTCTTCCTGCCACGATCAGCTTTTAAGATTCTCCAATGTTGAAAAATGATTCAGTTTAAATATGACACACAGCCAGCTGCAAATAAGTTAAATGTTGCTGCTTAGGGTGTTAGTGGCATTTATGAATACTGTAGGGAAACATTTACTCACTAACATTCTGCACAGTAGAAAAACATCCCTCCCTTTAGTACACAGGACGGTGCTTATTCTTGCCCATGTCATTCAGGCTAATGATAGTCTTGTAATGGCCTTAGCTAAAGTATTTTCCCCCAAAGCATCCAGCTGTGGAATGCTCTTTTTTAAAAAACATACTTTCAAAAATATTTCCTTACCTACGAAAGCTTATGGCACATAGTAGGCATTTAGCAAATGTTGGTTTCTTTCCTTTCAGACCGACATCTGGTTGGGACTGGTTTTAACGACCTTGAGGACTTTTCTCATCTCCCCCACCGCGAATGTCTCCTCCCCTGCGGGTGTATGGGGATTCTGCTGCAAGTTGCTTCTTCTGATTAGAAGAACCTGATCACCCTGTTAGATCTTGAGAGAGGTTTCCATTCTCAATCACTGGGCAGGTGACATTTCCAGAACTCAGAGTTAGTGTCTTCCTGCCGCCTTTCAGCCGGTGTTTGGACACAAAGCTGCCCAGACGGCCTGGCCACAGGTGTTGGCACAGCTCTCTGCAGGGCATGGTTGACAGCAGTCATCTGCTCACCACACTTCTTCTAAGCCTCCGGCTTGGGAATTCCAGACCTCTTGCATCCTCCAAATCGGATGCTGTCTGATACTTCTAAAAGGACACCGTGCTATGAGATCTGAGGAGAGGATGACTCGGAAAAGGCCCAGAGGAGCTAACAGTGCTCTGAGCAGGACGTTCAGTGACATGGAGTCCTCTGACGGCAGTAGTCCTTGGAGACATTTTTATACATATGGCCACATGCATGTGCAAACACACACCCCCCACCACCACAACAAAACCTGCTGCAGAGAGGGTTCTTTCTTAGCTGAGCAAAGTGTAAGAATGAACTTTGAGACAGGCGCGGTGGCTCACGCCTATAATCCCAGCACTTTGGGAGGCTGAGGCAGGCAGATCATTTGAGGTCAGGAGTTCAAGAGCAGCCTGACCAACATGGAGAAACCCAACCCTGTCTCTACTAAAAATATAAAGATCAGCTTGGAGTGGTGGTACCTGTGATCCCAGCTACTCAGGAGGCTGAGGCAGGAGAATTGCTGGAACCCATGAGACGGAGATTGCATTGAGCCAAGATCACATCACTGTACTTCAGCCTGGGTGACAGAGAAAAAAAAAAAAAGGAACTCCATCCATTCTCAACCCTTGAAGAAACCATATCTTGAAGGAACTCTGTTGCCCAGGCTGGAGTGCAGTGGCATGATCTCGGCTCACTGTAACCTCCGCCTCCCAGGTTCAAGCAATTCCCCTGCCTTAGCCTCCCGAGTAGCTGGAACTACAGGTGCCCGCTGCCACACCCAACTAAATTTTTTTGTATTTTTAGTAGAGACGTGTTTTTCTGTTGTTGTTGTTCTTTTTTTCTTTTTTTTTAGAGATGGGATTTCACCATGTTAGCCAGGATGGTCTTGATCTCCTGACCTGGTGATCCACCCACCTCAGCATCCCAAGTGCTGGGATTACAGGCGTGAGCCACCATGCCCGGCCGATAGTAAAGACATGTTTTCACCTTGTAAGCCAGGATGATCTCGATCTCCTGACCTCATGATCCTCCCGCCTCGACCTCCCAAAGTGCTGGGATTACAGGCGTGAGCCACTGCGCCCGGCCTGATTCCCATTATCTTTAAATGAAATTCTTACAGAAAAAAATTCACAATATAATAATTTCAAAAACATCAAAATAATACCTTTTATGAATCAATGCACAGTCAGACGAAACAAACACCCTTGTAGGTATTTCAAACAGAGGGGATTGAATGCAGGAAAATGTTTTCAAAAGTATTGGAAAGGCTGGAGGAGCAGAAAGGGATAGGTGATGTCACCCAGAGATTGGTCACTGCAGGAAGCCGTCACGTCCCTTAAGGTTAACGGGAGTAAAAAGAACTAAGAGGTATTGCTGAGAGCATGAGGAGCACCCTATTGACGTTCCTCAGGTGCCACCTATACCAGCCATGAAGTCCAGCTCTGCACAAATGCCTCCCGTCAGCAGAGCCCGACTGCTGCCCTGGCAAGAGACTGGGAAATGCAGTGTGCGTACTTAGCCCCTGAGAGCACAGAAGGGCAGGAGTGGGGTTGGGTACCAAGAGACAGCACACATCCCAGAGGTGACAGTGGGGACAGAGGAGAGGACAGCATGACGGCAGGAGGATGATTTCCAGATGCACGCAGTTGGGCACCCTGGCCTGGAGAACAAAGGATGGGGCGGATGACCCTACAGTCACCTTTATTGCCACGGTGGGTGACTGCTGCACTCACCCACTAGGGGCCCTGCCACTGATGGTGCAGTTTGGGGAATTGGGGAGCAGTTCTTTGAAAGCCCCAGCTAAATAAAGGACATTCTTCCCTTGATGTTTAAGTCACTGGCATTTCTGAAGAATTCAGTGTGTATTCAAGCCATGCCCCAAACACTCTGTGCTTCTTGTGGAAAGAATTTAGGATCTGAGCTCAGATGGTTAGAAAAAGATGCTTCACTTGTCTAAGGTTGGGAGGGACCTTTGGGAGTCTTGCAGGCGAGGTAATTGGCTGCTGACTGTCCACATCCCAGCCGTGCCCGCGGCACGCCAGTGGTACCTCCACAGCACCTGGACAGCCATAGCTGGCCCACGAACCTCCAGACCACACCCAGGGGGCAGAACTGCCTCAGTGAGAACTCTGATCACAGAGTGTCGTCCTGAGCCCAGCCCCACCCACCGCTGCCCTCAGAAAGAACAGGCCTTCCCCAGCAGTTGGGTGGGCACACCTCCAAGACTCAGGGGATCCCAGTGCCCACAATTCCCCATGGTGGTACATCGGCTCCTTTACACACGGCGTGCCTGGAGAGGTCGGCGTTTCTGACTCCTGCATATAACCCTGACACCCAGATGGCTAAAAGTTCATTGAGAACCGACCTCCAGGCGTGCCCGCCTGAGACACTGGGGAGGAAGCCTCCGAGTGTGTGCCCGGGAGCGGCAGCAGTCACTGAGGGAAACCCTCACAGCCCCGCTAGCTGTGATGCGTGTGAAACAAAACGAGAGCTGCTCCCTTCTTCCTAGAAGGAGGGCCAGAGTGCGCCAGAGAGTCCCTTGTCTCCAGACATCAGTGGAGAGGTGTCCAGGAGTTCACTGGAGGAAAGGGAGGGGCACAGAGAGAAGATGCCCATGCTGGCAGTGAGCTGGGAGTCTCGCCTCAGGCCTGCCTGGCACGCGGAAGCCCGGGCTCAGGTCGTTGGGGAATGAGGACTGGACTCCTTTGGGTTCCAGAAGAAAAAAAGCGTAGAGGTCATTTTTCCAAAGAAAAGAATTCCCAATTTCCGGTCTCTCCTCTATTCCTCCTCACCATGTGTACACAGATGTGTGTGTGTGCGCGTGCGTGGTGTGCATTCATGTACACGCATGGGTGTGGGTATGCATATGTGCGTGCATGAATCTGCACGTGTTCACGTATGTCAGCACATGTATATGTCAGGGACGTACAGCTGTAAGTCTCACCTGTCATTCCCGCATGTTTCTGGATAATTGGAAGCCACTGTTGGGCCAAGAACAGCATAAACTCCTCTCCCTGTCTCCAGCCCTCCCTCCCAGGGAACTCTCGGGGCCTCCCTGCCATGGGGATGTGATGGATGAGTGGATTTCGGTTGGGACACTTTCCACACTCCCTTGTGGGTTCTCCCCACAGTCCCCCGAGCTGGCACCTTCCCCATCCCCACCTTTTCACCAACGAAGGAGTCACAGGGCTAAGATTCTAGGGGACATTCCTACAGTCCCATCACCCATGGCATCAGGGAGCAGACTGACACCCAGGGGGCTGTGGACGCCAGACACCAGGCTCCTTCTCTGTAGCCTCAGGAGGTATCCCTGGGTGCCATCCACTTTGTGCTAAACCAGTTGGAGAAGGCGATGACTCCCACATCAGAATGACCATGGTACTTTTCACAGTACTTTACAATTTATAAGCATGTATGTCCAGGCAGTCGGTATTTATGGGCATCTCCCCAGCGCCAGGCCCTGGGGATTCAGTGGCATCCAGGGGCAGCGTGGACCTTGCCTGCATGGAGCTGCTTCCAGCGGTCCGTTGCTTCCCCTCCACCTTCTGGCAGGAGCTGTTCTTGTCTGCCTGCCTATTCCTGATTCGGAAGCTGAATCTCAGCGAGGTTAGGAACCTGCTGGGGGTCACCCATGGGGAGGGGGCCAACCCCTTTTGCTTTGAAGCTCCACCCTCACCCACCTCTGACCTTCCTAGTCAGCCTGATGTAGGGGATTTAAGGACTTCGGGGAAGGTGGAGCCTCTGCTGCGTGCAGCTGCAAGCTCCTCACCTTCCTGGCAAGACGGGGTGTCTCCAAGGATGGGAACCTTTAAGATTCCAGCACAATGGGACGAACGGATCTCGTGTGCTGCCATGTCAGGTGCCGGAGCAGGGTGCGCAGGGTGCGCAGGGCTGTTGTGGAAACCCTTGCTATTTTTACCTGCTGTCTCTGAGGCTTCTGCCTCCCACTGAAATCCCAGCGAGCAGCAGCAGCCCCCTGGGTCCCTCTAGTGCCAGGCAGGGCTATTTTTAGGACCCTCTGATTTGCTCATAGATCACATCAGACCACGGGCAGAAAGAAGGGGCTGCAGGAACCAGGAGCCCACGTGTGTCGCGGTTCCACAGTCCTCCATCATGCTGCGTGCGGGCAGGATTCGGGTTAGGTTCAGGATCCCCCAGGCCACCCTGAGAATGACCCCACCTCTATCCTCATCCCCAGAGCCTCACTGCATGCCCATGCCACCGCACTATGACACACATGTCCCTAGGAGTGCTGGGGCAGCAGGCATGGACAGTGGGTAGGCACAGCACTGGGCTCCAGCCCCGGCTCCACCGTTACCTAGCTGTGTGACTTTGAGCCAGTCCCTGACCTTCCCTGGGTCCACTCTTCTCATTTTTGAATCTTTACAGAGCGTCTATTCCAAGGTGGGTGGGCAAATGGGAATCAAAGGAGTGAGTTACACCACAGACTCTCTGAAACCCTAGGCAGGGAAGCGCCACAGCCAGCGTGCAGGTGACAGCACCCGGCGTGCTTTTCACGTCAGCAGTGAATGTGAGAACAGGAACAAAGCCGATCTTCCTTGCGTGCCTACTGTGTGCCAGGCGCTCTCCTTTAATTCATTGTATTCTCATGACCCTGGTTTCTATCTTACGGATAATTCTTGATTATCCCCAGCTGACAAATCAAGATCACTGGAAGCAGGCCCAAGGTCATAGTGCCAATGACCAGCAAAGCTGGGATTGAGTCCAGGCTGCCTCCCTGCCACATGATCTGCCTCTCCAGGAGATATGGAGGACATCCGTGGAGGGTCCCCAACCCCTTCCAATCCATTTTCTAACCCACCAAAAGCCTGAAGCTCAGGAAGGTGAGGGCTTCCGTCTCAGGCCCTGACAGATGTTCAGGGCAGCAATTCAAAAAAAAAGGAATGAACCCCATCAAAAAAGGAGGGCGCTCCCTCCCTGCCCGGCTGCGGCATTCCCCCTCTCACGGGACGTAGTGATTGGGAAGTGGTTGAAGGCCGAGAAGTCCTTGCAGGTATTTGGAAGGAGGCTCAGCCCCCAGCCCTGTGCCCTGACCCTGGTACAGGGCGGACGGCTGGCCATGATCTTGCAGATGGAATCGGCAGTGTGTCTGTGGATTTTCCCCAGATCTCTCCCTGCCTCCTGCTGCCCCAAGCCCCGCTAAAAATGCACTGCCCAGAGGAAGGCACAGTGCACGCCTTGGGCCAAAGCCACCTCCACCGAGGTGCAGCGCCTTCCCTCTGCCTTTGGCTCAGGGCATCTGTGTAGCCAAAACGGGCTTTGCTCCCTGGCTGCCCACTTCCCAGAAAGCAGGGCTCTGAACTGGTGAGACGGAGGGAACACCAAGCCTTGGAAAATGAGAAAGCAATTACGGGGGATGAGGACAGCAGAAGCCTCTGAGTGACACCTCCGGCCCGTCCTAATAGCCGGGTTGAATCACTGCCTCTCCCTGCTAATGGCATGCGTAATTGCACTGGTTTTTCAGGCGTCCTTCACCCGTACTTATTTAGACTAGTGACTGATGCATTGCCATGGAAACCGGCACTAGGAAAAAAAAAGTCCCTGGTACGGTGGGAAGTGGAAGAACGCGGCTCTGCTCTGGAGCTTACAACTTGTGTCAAAGAACCGAATTTTCAGCTGATGTGGATGTTCCGTCCCCAGAAGTCAAATTTGTGAACTTCCTCCTCATGGATGAAACACTCCCGGAGCCATCTTTCTTATTCATCTGATTGTTTTTTTCTTTCCTTCTTCAATTCAGCCCCCAGAGGGCTGCAACTTTTTTTTTTCCTGTTGGATTAACAGGCGGTAGTAGATGAGGCCGCCCCGTGGACTCAGTCTCCGCGGAGACCCTGAGGAGCAGCGGTCTGAGTGAGATGGTCACACCCAGGTTAGGAAGGATGGCCGACAATTCACGGTTCAAGAAGAAAGTTCATTTTGGAGGTACGGTGCCACCTCCCGAACCTGCTGTGGGCTGGTGTGCGAAGCCTTTGTTCTTTACGAGAGCCGTGGGGACGGGAGGACCGCAGGACTCGGGCAGTCCTGCCAGCGCTTGGTGAGACGGGGTGGCCGTGGCTTTGCTCTTCGTGTGTTTGAGAGGGTCTGTGTTCTGCCTGCCGGATGCCCTGGGACTATTGTCTCCATCACGGCGTTCGCCTGCTTCTGATTTAGAATGGAAATAAAGATAGCCTCAGATCACCCAGGAGGAAACAGGCTTCTCAGTGGCAGCCAGAATCCCAGGGGTCCTGTTTATATTCCCAAGGGTCCCTTTGAGCGGCTGGTGGGTTTTTAAGACGAACTGGAACATCTCTTCCTAGTAAGCACTGCGGTTAACCTCGAAGGGAGGTCGGTTGCATGATGAGGCGCTGTGGCCGCAGGCGTGGATTGTTCCTTTTGGGGTGTGTTCGTTCCTAACGCGACAAACTATTATTGGAAGTCCCCACAAGGCTGGCCTAGGGCAGCATGCCCGTTCACGCATGCAGCCTACCTTTCTTCAAAAACAGCATGGCTGGGCCAATTGCTGCTGTTGTTTTAACCAAGTGGACGGTGTGCTTCTTCGGCATGGCAGCAGTGGAGACAGAGAAACACCATGTGCATTTATAGACTGCAGAATGGCTTATATCAACTTCTACATAGCTTCTCTCCAGCTGCTTCCTCGTGCCTGCAAAGGCCAAGGAGAGCAGGAGCAGCCAGCCTGGGAGGGGTCCAGCGGGAGGGTGGGGGCCTCCGGGACCCGGTCCAGTGAGATGTGAGGCACCTCCCTTGAGGGAGTCTCCCTCCCAGATGTTGTTTTGCAGTTGAAGAGATCCATGCGAGCCATGAGCTGCCAAGACTATGGTGACCCCTGCCCAGTCTCCCCACTGGCCCTCACCCACCTGGCGACCCTGGGTTTTGTCAGTGACATATAGAATCTTTTGGGGTGCTTCGTGTTGGTAGGTGGTGGGGAACCAGCCCTGAGCATCTGGCCTTGGCTAGTTGAGGTCATGGCCAGGGGAGGAGGGGGTGTGGTCTTTGTTCCCTTATGGCACCACTGGGACCCACCTCATCCTCCCCAGGAAGGCATCCTGATGGAGATGGGTCCCCTTGACCAAGAACTCCGGTTGGCCAAGGTCCTAGCGCCGAAACCCGAGCTATGAAGTCGCAGCTGTCTTCCCACACGATCGGGGCGGTTTCCTTGAGCTCAACAGGTCTTTTTTTCTAGATGTCCTATTTCCGAAGCCTCAGCTGCTGGCATCCTTAAAAAAGATTATGAAGCTAAAAAGAATCCTTCCGCCCCCACCCATTCCTAGATTTAAATCCAGGCTCCGCCGCGTGCCCTTGGACACGGCCCCCTCCTGGGCTCTCTCTGGGGGGTAAGGAGGCCTGGCCGGGAGCATCGTTGGACACCTCGTGCCAGGAGATGCTCAGGGTGTTTGCGTCAAGAATGGTGGCTCTGATTGACATCGGCTTTCTCTGAGGTGCTCTGATTGGCTGGGGAAAGAAGCCGACCACAAAGAGGGCCCTAAGGGTGTTCCGTGGGGTTAGGCAGTGGGTGTTGGAGGGGCAGGCATGGGGGGCAGGGCACACAGAGTAAGGCTCCTCCAGACGCCCTGCCCACAGCCAGAGGCAGGCTGTCCTCCCCTCTGGGCCCAGGCCAGGTTAGCTCAGCCATGGGCAAGTCTTTTGGAGACCAGCCACAATTCCCCACACTTCCTCCCCACTGGTGACCCCAGCCCTGGGCTGCCTGGGCCAGGGGCATGTAGGTCACGTTCACTAGGTGTTCCTTCTGGACAGAGAGAGGAGAGAGCCATTCTGGAAACGGAGCCCACTTAGGCATGGACACTCCCAGCCGAGCTCATCAGCAAATGCAAATCAGGCACAGATTCATCCATTTACTCTAATTTCCATTTAAACTGTGAGTTTGGCTCAATGTATTGGTATACATGCTTCCACTGAGCTCCTGGGCTGATTTTTTTTAAACATTCTAATTACTACAGAGTAGAAACCAACTCAGTGAGAGCCAACGGCTTTATTCACTTGTCCAGACAATTTGGGAGGGTGGTAATTGGAAAGCATCACCAGAAACTAAGCGTGGCCTCCCCTCTGATGGCGTCCCCAGCCTGGCTTGGCCCAAGAGCTGCAGGGAGTGCTGGTGTGGGCAGAAGAGAAGTCCACCCTGCTATCCCCATGGGCACCAGGTGCCCAGTGCGGGAGGCATCCACTGAGCTTGCAAAGCAGGCAAAGGAGCCCAGTGGTGGGAGGGCAATAGCAGAGAGGTGAGCACCCTCCCTTCTGGGCTGGGTAAGCCTGGGCAGAGCCGGTCCCGTTCTCCAATGGGGGTCCCTCCTCCAAGAACCTAGGATTCCACGTTTTTCCCATAATTCCCAAATAATTCTCAAGTGTAGCATTATTAAAAAATATTATCTACAGGGCACTATTCACCTCTAAGATTTATCCTTTAAAAAATGTTATAGGTGGGACTGTACCTCATGCCTGTAATCCCAGTGCTGTGGGAGGCTGAGGTGGGAGGATTGCTGGAGGCCAGTAGTTCAAGATCAGCCTAGGCAGCAGAGCGAGACTTCACCTCTACAGAAAGTTAAAAAAAAAAAAAAATAGCCATGTGTGGTGGTGCACACCTGTAGTCTCAGCTGTTCAGGTGGCTGAGGTAGGAGAACTACTTGACCACACAAGTTCAAGGCTGCAGTGAGCTGTGATTACACTGCTGTACTTCAGCCTGGGCAATACAGCAAGACTCTGTCTCTTAAAAAAATGCTGCAGGTAAAACCAATCTTTTGCAGCCAGATGCTGTGGGATGACCTTGACTCACAGAGACAGGAGGACCTGGGGTTGGATCGCAGCTCTGATGTTCAGTAGCTGGGTGACCTGGGAAAAGAACAGATCACACCTGGTTTTCTTCTGGGTGGATTCCTCTCATGGAGTCTCTGTTTGCATGACTGGAGAAATGTTAAGCTACCAATCTAATCACCAGCTCGGAGTGTGTTACGGGGCAACACCATTTAACCTTCCTGAACCTCAGTTTCCTCGTCTGATAAGTGATTATTTAATGACAGTGCCTGTCTCATGGGGCTGTTTGTGGCTAAAAGGCACACATAAGGCATGGCCTTGCAGTTAGGACACTGCCTGACTGGGAAAAACAGAAATTATTGCCTAAACACGCAGGGCCTTACTCATCTCACCCAACAAGGCAGGGGCCAGGCGGGCAGAGCCGTGCCACAGTGATCTGGGCCTGTGGCCCCTTCTCTCCTCCTCTTCCTCCATGTCCTCAGCGTGCTCTGCGGACAGCATGACTGTTCCAGACGGGGAAGAGGGAAGGACTGAAAAGCTGCAGGCTCTGCGGAGATTTGGTTTGGGGAAAGGAAGCCCCTCCTGGGAGGTGCCTGTTCTTGTCTCATTGGCCAGAACCAAGGCGCTCCTGGAGGGAGGCTGGGAGAGGCGCTGAGCTTCCTGGCCCCAGGGTAGAGGGAGGAGCTGCTGCTTGCAAATAGCTATAGAGTGAGTCAGAGCAGCTTATTAGAAGGAAGAAGGCGCTTAGCACGGCCACAAGGCAGTGCTCAGAGCCTGGACACTGGCAAAGATCTCTGGCGTGGACCTGGGCTTAGCAGATGCCAGTGCTGTTAGCACCTGTCTTGTAGGGTGCTGCGAGCACTCAGAACAGAGAGTGTTTTACACTTAGATGGAGTGTGTGGCACACGGCGAGGTATGACGGATGGTAGAAAAGGACAGATCAAGATTACATGGTGGCAGCAACAGACACCTGGCGCTGTGACGGACACCCGGCACTGTGACAGACACCGGACGCTTTGACGGACACCCGGCACTGTGACGGACAGACACCTGGTGCTGTGACAGACACCGGATGCTTTGATGGACACCCGGCGCTGTGACGGACACCTGGCGCTGTGACGGACACCGGACGCTTTGACGGACACCCATTGCTGTGACGGACACCCGGCACTGTGATGGACACCCGGCGCTGTGACAGACACCGGACGCTTTGACGGACACCCAGTGCTGTGACGTACACCCAGCACTGTGACGGACACCCAGTGCTGTGATGGACACCTGGCGCTGTGACAGACACCAGACGCTTTGACGGACACCCAGTGCTGTGACGTACACCCAGCACTGTGACGGACACCCGGCGCTGTGACGGACACCCGGCGCTGTGACAGACACTGGACGCTTTGACGGACAGCTGGCGCTGTGACGGACAGCCGGCGCTGTGACCTACACCCGGAACTGTGACAGACAGACACCCGGCGCTGTGACAGACACCGGACACTTTGACGGACACCCAGTGCTGTGACGTACACCCAGCACTGTGATGGATACCCAGTGCTGTGACAGACACCCAGCACTGTGACGGACACCCAGTGCTGTGACAGACACCCAGCACTGTGACAGCCCTGCCGCCTGGAGGCATCTCCCTCCCATCTTCTTCCTCAAACTCTTGGAGGCTGACATCTCACCCTGGCATTCTGACCATCAGTGGAACATGCAGCTGAGCCACGGCCTTGCTGAGCACCCCGGCCACCTTGTGAGCCTGCCTGTCTCCCCCTCGGCTTCGGACATGTGAAGCCACTGCTGTGTGGGCTATGGCTGGTCCAGGCCCAAGCCCCACTGCTATGGGGGTTCTGTGAAAGGACACACAGCTGTGCCTGGCAAAAAGGCTGCTTCGTGAAGTGGCAAGTCAGTACCGCAGCCCTGCCCTTCCTGAAGTGCCTCAGTCGTCTTCCGAAGCCGACTAAGAAAAACCAGCTGTGCCAGGAGCTGCTGCCTGTCCGACGTGGTTTCTGTTTATCGGAGGATGGAAACACAGCCCAGCCTGCCGGCCCTTGCTTGCTTGGTCCATAGATCTGGCTCCTGTGTGGTGTCAGAGTGCTGGGGACCCACTGGCATACACCCGGCAGGGCTGGTGCCGCCCCTACCCACACAAACCCATGTGCATGTTAAGGGAATTCAAAGCACGTGGTTCTTTTGGCAAACTTCCCCCTGCGCCTCACTGCTGGGGTCTTACCCAGGCGTCCCAGCACCGGGCAAAGAGGAGGAGCAGAGCAGACAACACGCCACACACCGGCACGCACACGGGAGGAACCACAGTCCTCCAGGGAGCTGGGAACAAGTGGAACCACGGACACAGGTGCTTGTCGGTGCTGAATTCCAGCAGATAGGCAGCTTCCACTACTGGAAGCCAGTGTGATTGCAGGGAGGGGATCACGGCCCCCCAAGCTCGTGGCACAGACCAGGGAAAGGGCTGTCGTGCAGAGCCAGGCAGTTAGCCGAGGGAGGAACCATGCTGCTGGCAGCTCAGTGTGAGATAAGGACCACGCCCACCCATCGCACCAAGAGTCTCTAGGAACGGAGCCCCGCCCTAGGGCTCCCCTTAAGTGGCGGAGTCTGAATTGGAACTGAGTGTTGGCTATATCTGGGAACAGGGAAATGCGTTTCCTGGAAGCTGCTTCTCTTTCACCTGCGTAATTTCTGTCCTGTTGAAAGTTCTGGGCTCTGTTGTGAAGGAGAGGTGAACAGTTTTCTGAACTCAGCCTGCCCAGCTGTGCTGTCCAACAGGGGTGGTCTCTTTGTGGTTCTGGTGGGCACGGTAGTGGCCCCCAGAGACATTGACATCCTACTGCCCAGAAGCTCTGAATCCATCTGCCTCGTGGTCACGGGGAGGGAAGGTCACAGAGGCAGTGCAGGTTGCTGTCAGCTGACTTTAAGATGCCGAGAATACCCTGGGTTATCTGGGTGGGCTCAGTCCTTAAATGTGGGAGAGGAGGCTCAGAACTGAGAGTCAGAGGGATGCCATGCAATGGGTGCAAGGACCCGCCCCACCTTTGCCGGCGTTGAAGGTGGAGGCAGGGGCCAGGATCCAAGGAGCACTAAGGCCTCTGGAGCCAGGCCATCTCCCGTGAGCCTCCAGCAGGAAGGAAGCCCCAAGGATGCTCTACCTTCAGCCCAGCAGACCTGCTCAGACCTCCGGCCTGCAGCTCTGTAAGGGGAGATGTTTGTGTTGGTGGAGGCCACCAAGCCTGGTCGTCTGTGCTGGCAGCCGCAGGAGCCCAGGCCGCTGTCCCCACGAGGTCCACACGCTGTGATGTCTGCCCGGGCATTCTGCACAGAGACCTTATTTTCTCTTCCCCTCCCCTGCGAGGTCAGTCCCAGGAGCCCAGAAAGTGCTTGATGAATGATCTGCAGCTGATTGAGCCAAGCCAGTTGGCAGCATTAGTGCCATATGTGTTGCTTTTCAAATCAAAGCTCTGTGCCCGTAGGTTGAGCTACTCTGGGAGCCGAGGTCCCCGCCCTTCTGTCACCCTCGAGGTGGGTCCTGCACCTGAGCAGAGACTGCACCCCAGGAGCAGAGTCCTGGGCCTGGAAGCCGGGCGGGCGTGCTGGCTCCAAGCTCCACGCATGCCCAGTGCTCTGCCTGTGTGCTTCTCTGCCTTGCAAGAAGCCCATCAGCATCTTTGGTTTTAAAAAAGAAAAGTTATTTCTGTCTTCCATCCCCATCAGTAACTTCTTCCCTCCTTGTGGTTCTGATCCTGCATTTGGCTCAGCAGCCCGGGCACAGCCTGAGCAGCGTCTGATTTAAAACTTGCAGAGATGGCAGGAGGCTACATGGGAGGGAGGCGTGTGGGTGCAGTGCTGGGGGGATTCAGGGCTGGACAGCTCAGCCACGTTGCCACCCGGGTGACCCTGAGCCCTCTAAATGGGGGGGGGGGGGGGAAGGGACGCCACCGCCCAGGGCAGGCGTGGCCAGAGAAGACTCCGGGCTGCACGCGGCAGGAGCCCAGCAGTCACAGACAGGATGGCGCAGAAGTCCTGGGAACACCCCCCACCACCCCGCCTGGAGCCCACTGCTGTGATGTTTGCCTCTTTGGGATAGAGTCAAGAGTAGGGTTCAGAGAGGGTGGTAGATTTCAAGGGAGAGAAGAAGGAAAAATGTTCAGGGACTTCCCTTCACCCACATGCCTCTCTCCCTCCCTCTCTCTCAATCTCTCTCTTGGGTGAGATTGCAGATAAATATTCAGAAAAAGAAAAAAAAGGAAAACTGTGAAGGAACTGCAGCCGCGGTACCCTCTGTGTTCTGTGCTGCGTAACCCATGACCACAGGCGTGGCCACTCTCACCCCCTCACCGCCCCGAGGCTCTGTGTGTCCACAGTCAGGCAACTGGGCTGAGCTCTTGGCTGCAGGCTGGGGGAGGAGTCTCTGGGCACATCCAGGTTGTAGGCAGGAGTGTGCTCCCTGAGTCTGTGGGACTGGCCTCCCCAGCTCTTGGAGTTCTCTAGTCTCTCTGACTTCCCCTTCTGCCACCAGCCAGGGAAAAATAGTTGCTTTCTATTTTTTTTTTTTTTTAAATATAGACAGGGTTTCACCATGTTGGTCAGGCTGGTCTTGAACTCCTGACCTCAGGTGATCCGCCCGCCTTGGCCTCCAAAGTGCTTGGATTACAGGTGTGAGCCACTACGCCCGGCCAAATAGTTGCTTTCAAAGAGCTCATGAGATGATGAGACTAGCTTGGTCCCACCTGGCAATCTCCCTGTTGCCATCAACCCTGACGTAACCGTGGGGCTGAGGCCGGGGTGAAGGTCGAGGGGCATTGTAAATTCTGCCTGCCTCACCGGCCTCGTGTAGTCCGGCCCAGTCCGCATTCGGCCAGGTGTCCGAAGCACTCCATGCGTTGTAAGCTCCCTGCCTGCCCCATTCCACGGCATAGAGGAGCAGTGGGACATAGTCTTCCACAGTCCTCTGCACAGGTCAAAGCTTGTGTGTGGTTGTCGCTTGCCCTTGACTTCAGAACCTGGTCACTCGTCACGCGGCAGTCCTTACGGCATTGTGAAGAGGAAGCCAGGCCCGCCTAGGGGGATGGCACAGCCCCCAGGTGTGGGGAGAGCCAGTAGGGTCAAGATCCTGCCTTCCCATGGCCACCAAGGAGGCGGACGGCAGCCCTAAAATCGCATCCATCTCAGGGATTTTTAGTGCAAAGGTGGTGGTGGTTTTGATCTGGGAGAGCACCTAGAAAACCTCTCCAGCTGCCCCACCCTTTCCTGGCCTCTGAATTTCATGTGCAGCAGCCAGGGAGTCCCAGTATCCATCCTCCTTCACTTCTCTGGGGGAACTGTTCTCACTTACCACCCGTCCCCCTCGTCCCTGAAAGCATAGGCTCAGTAGACTTAGCTCTGAGGGATTCCCACCCTGGGCCCTCGGAGCCTGCCCACCCCACCGGCGACCCCAGGCCTGTGGTTGGCTCCCCGCCTCTCCTCTCTCCCCGGCCTTTGCGCTTGGCCATCACATGGACTCGCTTGCCATGGCTTTAAGTCTCTCCCCAACCCCAAATCATGACATTTGCGCACTTTTGCCAGCTGCCTCTGCCACGGCCGCAGGCTCCGTTGGCCCGACACTGAGCGTGTGCACTAAGCCATCCCTTGACTGTGCCCTGCCTCAGTGTTCACATCTGTGAAATGGGTGTCCTACAGACTTCTTCTAGGGCTTGTCCTGAGCATTTACCCATGGGATGTCAGGATGGCTGTGGTCACCAAGTGGGCTCTGTCCACCTATAGCTAACATACGACATTTCCCCATCTCTGCTGTGACTTCCTCCTCCTTCGTCAGCCAGGTCAGAGCTGACCTCAGCCTTCAGGTGCAGTGATGTAATCTCAGCTCCCTGTAGCCTGAAACTCCTGGGCTCAAGTGATCTTCCCGCCTCAGCCTCCCAAGTAACTGGGATTATAGGCACACCCTACCATGCCCAGCTAATTTGTGTAATTTGTTTGCTGTCTTTTTGTTTTTTCCTTTTTCAAGAAAGAGTATCACTCTGTCGCCCAGGTGGGAGTGCAGTGGCGTGATCTCAGCTCACTGTAACCTCCACCTCCCAGATTCAAGCAGTTCTCCTGCCTCAGCCTCCCAAGGAGTTGGGATTACAGGTGCGCACCACCATGCCTGGCTAATTTTTTGTATTTTTAGTGGAGATGGGGTTTCATCATGTTGGTCAGGCTGGTCTCAAACTCTTGACCTCATGATCCACCTGCCTCGGCCCCCCAGAGTGCTGGGATTACAGGCATGAGCCACCCTGCCTGGCCCAATCTGTGTATTTTTTGTAGATGGGTTTTGCCATGTTGGCCAGACCGGTCTTGAACTCCTAGCCTCAAGCCATCCACCCGCCTTGGCCTCCCAAAGTGTTGGCATTATAGGCATGAGCCACTGCTCCCTGCCCTTCTTGTGTATTTCAAAACCTGCCCTGGAGGTCAGCAGGGGGTCTACACATCAGAAGGCCTTTCATCCCCCTCTGCAGGACGCATGGCATCCTCTTCCCACTCTTCCTGTGGCGTCTGTGCTTATCGTCAGTTTATAAAAGTAAATTTGGGACGTAGCCCTTGGGGAAAAGAATGAAAAAGTTCAGTATATTTTTGTCTGGGACCCCTCAAAGGGCTTGGAGGGGTGGCTCCGGCCAGGGCAGACGAACCGAGGCTACCTGACCCGGAGGTGTTCTGTGCTCATTTGAAGTCAGCCCAAAGGTCCTTGGCCACACCTCAGGGCCTGGCTGTCTTTGTGACGGACACCAGGGACACCTGACCCCTGCACGTTCAGTGAGTGCCCTCCATGTGGTCACTGTCACTGCCCTTTGACAAAAAGGAAGCCAGAAACGTCTGCGGCATGTGGTTCTCGTGTGGGGGGAGATGTTTGGAAACGCGGAGGGGACGTTACTTGGTTGTCACAGTGAATGCCAGTGTTTAGAGATTGGAGCCCTGCGGTGTCCAGGGCAGCTCGCCGGGAGGAATGGGCCACCAAGCCAGGACCCCAGATGATGCCTGGGGTAAAAACAGCTTCCACCCAGCATGAGACAGACTGAAAGATGCCAAAGATGGCACTCTTCTGGTTGCAAGAAATACAGAGCTTGCCTGAGCTGGGCTACAGGAAGAAATGGACCTAGGGCTAAGGACACCAGGGCCTTTCCTGGTCGTGGAGGGCAGAAGGCATGGCCCTGCCTCCTGGGGCACTGGAAGCACGTCAGTCCCTTCACCGTTATTGTACGGTGACTGCCTCATTGCCCCAGCTGTGATGTCCTCAGTGTAGGCAGGGAGCAGACCCTCCAGCTCTACTCCACAGTCCCAGGGGAGGGTCTGATGATTGGCCTGGCCTGGCACGGGTGCCATCTCATGGCCCAGCCCTCTGTAACCAGGTCATGGAGTGAGGTGGTACAGAGGTGGTCAGGAACCAGGGCTTCCTCTCTGCAGAGGGTTAGGGGGATGCTTTCAGAGAGGGTTGCAGACCAGGAAGTCCAACCTGGGTTCCAGGACAGACAACAGTAGCCAGCATGACTTGGCGGCTTCCCTAGGCCAGGTGTTAGGGAAGGGATTGATTTAGAAGGATGCGTTCACCTCGTCCTCACCGCAGCCCTGTAAACTCTGCTCTTGGTCCAGGGCACAGAAGAGAAGACTCAGGCTTGGAAGGAGGTTGTTTGCTGCCTGGAGTTATGTAGCTAGTGAGAGATTTAAGTTTGAACTTGTCTTGTCTAAAGGCGGACTGTCGTATGTCCTTCCTGCCTCTGTGTGTCCACGTGTGTCTCATGAGAAGCAGGCACTGTTGCCCGTGGAACGTAGCTGGAATGTAAAGGGGTCAGTGTGCTCACCCGGACCCTCTCCTCACCTCCTCACCTCTCGCCTTTTTTTTTTTTTTTTTTTGAGATGGAGTTTCACTCTGTCGAGTGCAATGGCAACGTCTCAGCTCTCTGCAACCTCCACCTCCTGGGTTCAAACAGTTCTCCTGCCTCGGCCTCCCAAGTAGCTGGGATTACAGGTGCCTGTCACCATGCCCAGCTAATTTTTATATTTTTAGTAGAGACAGGGTTTTCCATGTTGGCCAGACTGGTCTCGAACCCCTGACCACAGGTGATCCGCCCATCTCGGCCTCCCAAAGTGCTGGGATTACAGGCATGAGCCCTGCGCCCAGCCCCACCTTCTGTCTCTTAGTTCCATAGCCCACCTCCTCCCAACTGTCCTTGAAGATAGCTTTTGGCCTTTCAGAGACTTAGTAAATTTCTTTGAGAATATTCCTCTCATTTCCTTTTCCAGAAACAGTCAAAGCCAAGGATCAGGGGCCGTTGGAATCTCCCCGGATGCCCCATCCTGGCTTCCTTGCCAAGCTGTGTGGCATCCTCTCTCCAGCGGCTCTGCTTAAAGGGCTATTTTAAATGCTGACAGTCTGAAGCTTGTCATGCAATCTGTCACTGCCTCTCCCGAGTCCCAAAAGGTATATGAAATGGGATTTCTAGGTTTGGCCTTTTTTATTTTTCCTTTCAGTGTAGATTTTTCTAGGCCATACTCAGAAAACAGCTTTCAGGCCCCGCACACTTAAATGCTGCATGCGTGAGGTGCCTGGACCCATGGCCCTCTCCTGGGACACAGGGTGAGTCGCCTTACACCCAGAGGGATGTGTCAGGTTGACAAGATCAAGAGCCTAAGGAGCCGTTTAGTTCCACTGACCCGCTTCACAGCTGAGAATGGGGGGAAGACCCAGAGAGGCAGGGCGAGGAGGTCACGCCCAGCCACCGCCCCGGGCAGGGCTGTGTCCACTGCCTCGGCAGTAGGGGCTGTAATAATTCAATGTCCTGTGCTGTATCTCCAACTTGCCACACTCAGACCCAAGGAGGTGACGTGGCCAATGTGGAATAGGAGCAAAGGGTCAGAGGGCACGTGGCCTTTACCCGTTCACTCACTTTCTCCAGAGTTACTGAATGCCCGCTGTACACCAGGCAGTGTTGTAGGACCTGGAGAGCTAGCTCTGTGGTGAATTGTGAGCTGGGAAGGAGCATTCAGGCAGAGTCGAGCGCACAAAGGCCCTGAGGCGTGAATGAGCTCGACCTGTTCGAGGGACAAAGAGGAGGCGAACACGGCTGGGGGGACGGAGGAGGGGAGAGCGGTGGAAGATGAGAGGAGGGGCAGGCGGGGCCACGTGGCGTCCGGCCTGTGCCATCGAAGGCTGCACGGTCCGACCGGCAGACCCTGACCCGGCAGTGGATGAACAGATGCGCTCAGATGCAGATATTCAGTGAAAGAGCAGAGTAGGGGACCAGGCTGCTGACCGAAAGAGCAGCCCTGACTAGCTAGCCTTGCCGACTTTATTCAGCACACATGAAATGACCAAGGCTTTGAGTCAACAGGACTGAGGATAATTAACCCGGTCAGCCTCTCCGCAAGAGAGGCATCCTGCCTGCGAATGATCAAAGGTCGTTTTAGGACCACATGAGTACACGAGCTATTTAGATAAACTCCCCCACATTCCTGGTCATTTGCTTTTCTGCTGTCAACTCAAGGTAGAGAGGATTAGGCTACCTTCAGCCAAACCTTTTACTGAGGCCATGCAAATCCCCCAGCCTTCCAAGAAGGTCTGTGGCTATTTCCTATAACTTTATCTTTAATTCCTCTTACAACTCCTTCCACCACCCTGACTGAACCCCTGCAGAAGGCAGCTTGAACACGGCTCTGATGACATTGGGAAGCCACCGGAAAATGTGACGCAGCAGAGTTGAAAATCACCTGACTTACATTTTTTAAAAGCTCATTCTGTTTGCTCTGTAGAGTGTGGATCGGTGAAGGGAGGAGCAGGTGTGGAAGTGGAGAGACGAGAGGTTACTGTCCAGGCACAAGAGCATGGTGGTTCAGACTACAGTGGTGGTGACTGCTGGGCTCCGTGTGTGTGGAGCACTACAGACAGTGCTGAGCCCCTGTTATATGAAGCGCTGAGCCCCGTGCTGACCAGGAGGGAGACCTGGTTGGAAACTCGGTTTGGACCTCAGGAAGTGTCTCCATGGTTAAGGAAGCAGACGATAAGTCAATACTTCTTTCCTGGATGTTGGTTTCTCCACCTCATTTATCACAGGCAGAGGGGTCTCCTCTGAGGCGCATACAGTGTGTGCTGCTATGCTGTGTTCTGGCCGTGCTTAATGGGATCCATTTCCATTGTCTGGCAGGTGGTTTTCTCCTTTTCCCCTAGAAAGTCTAGGCATTCTCTCAGATGAGGCCAAACTCAGCCTTTGCCTTGATTTTGTCTGATCTTCCCTCCTATACTTGCTAGGACAATTTTGGTTGCTAGTGACAGAAACCCAGCTCTGCCCGGGATGTACTGGCCCACAGGATGGAGAGGGCCATGCCGGTATCAGTCAGCTTGCCCTACGTAAAGCTGCGGTAACAAGCATTCCCCTTGGCCGGTCTGAGTGTAGCGGTGTTTACAACTCCTTAAACACAACCAGTTACAAATTTCATTTGTTCCTTCTCCATTCCCACTGCTTCCCCTGACTAGCCCTAAAAAAAACAAACAAAAAAAAAATTCCCCAATCTCTGTGGTTTGGAACAACAAAGGCTTCTTTCTCATTCACGCCCTATGCCCATCATGCATCAACAGAGGGTTACTTGGAGACCCAGGCTGATAGAACCACCAGCTTCTCAGATGCATTGGTGGCCTTGCCCAAGGTCAAAAAGACAGTGCCAGCGGGCAGAGGTCTTGCATTTGATGTTAAAACCTTCAGCCAGGAAATAACGTAAGTCACTTCGTCTCAAAATTCACTGGCCAAAAGTAAATTCAAGGGTCTACTCAACCACAGGAGGGCCAGAAATACTGTCTGCCGCATACCCGCTGGTGGAAAGCCACAGGTATTTAATCAGTAGCCTCAGCGACCACCACAAGCCACGATCTGGGGACTCCTGGCATCAAGGTCTTTTGTGCCCACCTCTCCCTGCCCCAGCCCTTGGTTCTGCCTTCCGCCATGAGCTGGCTCCCTCCCTGTGCTTTGAATGGTGGCCACAGCCTGTGTCCTTCCATAGCATCTCTAAAAGGAAGCCAAGACCACCTTCCTCACATTCAGACTCTGGAACATCTCAGAAAAAGGCCACCTGGCCTTGCATGGGCCATGGGTCACTTGCTGCTAATGACAGGGCCCAGGAGAGCCCAGCAGGATCCCAGACCACACCCACATGTGCACCCCTGTGTGCCTGGTGCTCTCCTCGGCTCCTGAGGGGCAGCCTCGGCCAGGACCTTCCTAGGGTAAAGGGAAGCAGCTGTGTCTCCAGGGAAGCTGTGCAGCCATGGCAGATTCTCAGCCACGTGGTGCAGCAATGCAAACTGTTAAATGCATCACTGCATCATTGCTAGCTCTTTCCATTGCAAACAGGAAGCCAAGTCTTCTTGTACCACAAAGGATATGCATTTGGTTTTTACAAGCGAGAAGCCGGGCGTGGCTGTGTCTGGGGTTTCCGGCCATGTCTCTAAGGCAGCCACCTGTCTCTCCAGGTCTCTCTGTCCCTGCCCTCCTTCTCTCCCTCCCTCTGTGGCCTGAGGCATGGGAACCCCAGCAGCAGGAGTAGGGCCACATTGTCCCCCCTGGGGTCTCAGGTCCCTCCCCTGAGCCTGTCACTCACTGAGATCAAAGGGACATTCCAGCTGGGCTCCCATGGCAGCTACTGGAGCCCAGGGCTGGGGAGGTAAGTGGGGAGGGATCTGGGTGGCCTCACCTGACCACGTGGTTGGAACTGGGAAAGGGCTTGTCCCACAGAAGACAGGGAGGACGTGGCCAGCAGGGTGAGCAGGTGCGTGGACAGCCTCAGGTGTGGTCGGCCCTGAGGCAGCCTTGACCTTGGACCCAGGCACCTGGGAAGCTGACCTCTCTGCAGCGGGAACAGCCAGCCTCCTCTGTTGTCACAGGCACACAGGGAGGCTGGTGTGGCCTCTGACCTGTTCCTCCCCTCGTCTGCCTCAGAGTGTTTTATTGGTGACCCGCATTTTCACCAGTGAGGTGCAGTGAGCCTTGGGAAGGGGCAGCCCAGCAGCCCCTGCTTTCCAGCGCAGTGCACAGCAAGTCCCAGGGGCCAAGCCTGGACGACACATGAGGTGTGCACTGTAACACCGCAGGCAGGGTCCCAAGGGCCATCTAGCGCACCCTGCTCTTTCCAGGTCAGAAACCGAGGCTGCTGAGGGCACCTCCACAGGACGTGGCAGAGTCAAGAAAGCCACCTGGATTTATGTGGGCTGCTCATGAGATGCCACCTCCCAGGAACCCTATATGGGTGCTACCCCCGGAGGCTGCTTGGCAACGGGCTCTGCCACTTCCTGGCTGGGTGACCTGAGGCAACTCACTCAAACTCTCTGAGCCTCCCCCTCGTCACCCATAAACCAGACACAGCAGCATGACTGAGTTCAGACAGGTGAAGCACACACACCTAGAACACTGTGGCCCCTGCTGAGTGTTCCAGAACGCTATGGCCATTGGTTGCTGTCAGCACCATTTGTGGAGGCACAGCGTCTGGGGTCAGGGGCCCACACTGCTGCTCACGGACTGTGTGACCTTGAGAGGACACCTTGGGAGGCAGAGGTTTCTAATCTGACGTACGACCATGACAGCATTAGTTAACCTAACATAGCACTTTCAACACGCCATGCGCGCCGTTCTAATGTCTTACACATTTGACTCCTCAGTTGTTCCCCTTTGAGGAGGGACTTTTACTATTGTCATCGTTTTTAAAGATGAAATGATGAGGACCTGGAGCCAGTAAGTGGCAGAGCTGGGCTCTGAATCGAGCCAGCCTGGCCTCGGAGCCCGCATCCCTCATCATTGCACTCTGCCACTTCCATCAAACAGGGACAAGAAGTCTGCTTACCTTGGTATGTTGTGTGAGGACCACATAAGGGTAAAGACTCACTTTTAATGAAATGAGGTCATTTAGCAGAGCATTCCACACCTGACAGCACATACATGTGTCTTCTGCTGCCGTGATGATGATGATGATGACAGTGATGATGGCAATGATGATGATGGTGAAGAAGATGACTGTGGTGGTCATAGTGGTTGGTGATGGTGGTGAGGATGGTGGTGAAGAAGATGATGGTGCTGGTGATGATGGTGATAGTGGTGACGATGATGGTGATGATGGTGATGGTGAAGAAGACGACAATAGTGATGAAGAAGGTGATGGTGTTGGTGGTGATAGCGGTGATGATGGTAGTGGTGATGATGGTAGCAATTATGGTGATGATGGTGGTGGTGGTGGTGATGGTGGTGATGATGGTGAAGAAAATGGTAGTGATGATAATGGTGGTGATGATGGTGATGGTGGTGATGGTGGTGATGGTGGTGGTGATGGTGGTGATGGTGATGGTAATGGTGGTGATGTGGTGATGGTGATGGTAATGGTGGTGATGGTGATGGTAATGGGGATGTGGTGATGGTGATGGTAATGGTGGTGATGGTGGTGATGGTGATGGTAATGGTGGTGATGGTGGTG
>NW_016107878.1:772410-782762 GCF_001604975.1 Cebus imitator | reverse complement strand
TGATGGTGGTGATGGTGATGGTAATGGTGGTGATGGTGATGGTAATGGTGGTGATGTGGTGATGGTGATGGTAATGGTGGTGATGGTGATGGTAATGGTGGTGATGGTGGTGATGGTGATGGTAATGGTGGTGATGGTGGTGATGGTGATGGTAATGGTGGTGATGATGATGGTGATGATGGATGGTGGTGGCGATGGTGGTGATGATGAGAGCAGTAATGGTGGTAATGGTGGTGATGGTGATAATGGTGATAATGATCATGTCCCTTAGGATCCCTTTCCTGTCTCTCAGGGCCATATCCCAGAGCCCAAGTATTAACTGTTTCTGGGAACTAGGGAACAGGGAAGTCCTGTGCAGTGGGATTCTTGCATGAAGCAGTCAGAGATAATGTCCTTTTAAAGGTTCCTTTTTCTTACAATTTTGATAGCAGAGGGGAATTTGCTGTTTTTAATATCCTTACTGAGCCAACGTTAAAACTTGGTAAATGTTATGTTAGTCTACACCCTTCTTCTCTTGGTTTAAAGTTTTGTTGGTCCATGAAATCCCCGTCTGGGACACACTGGCTAACTCACCTAGCCTAGAAATGGTTCCTTTACTGAAATGTTCTTGTCCCCTGGTAAACACACACACGTGTACACACACACTCACACACACATTCCACCACACACTCTCCTCTCTGCTTCTGGACCCTGGCCTCTGATCTCAGCCAGGATCCTGCACCAGTCAGCTGGTAGCGCCCAGCAGTTCCCTAGACAACCGGCGAAGAGCTGTCACATGGGGTTTTAAGGAGCAGAGGCAATTAAGAGTAATAATAGCAATTAACAGCCAGTCCCTGTGGCCCTTCATTGGTATCCTGAGCTGCTCTGCTTAACCCCTTGGAAAGGTTCAAGTCTCACTTGTCCCTGCACATGCATGACCTGACATAAATGTCACAGGGATTGCCTGACCGTGTGCTCCCACCTCACAGTTACCCATGTACTGGGCCCCTCACCCAGCCTGTGGAGGCTCAGCACCCTGGGACTCCTCCTTCACCTTATTCCCGGGATCCTGAGCCTAAAAAAGCAGAGCCTGAGGCCCTGCCCTGCTGAATTCTTCTAATCCCTGTACTCTGGGCATGGGCGTGCCTGCCAGGCGCACTTCATAAATGATGATTGGAATTGGACACGTGCGAGATGCTGGATGCCAGGGAGGAGGGGGACACAGGTGTCCTCCTGCACCTGGGCATATATGTTCCAGATGCCAAGCACAGGGGAGGTGTGTGGAGCTTGACTGGCCCAATGCTGGCTTGGGGGGGGGCCCTGTGCACCCTGGCCGATCTGATGGAGTATACTGCGTTTTTATCTGGTAATCGTGCAATGCGTCTTTTTGGTTGTACAAGGAAGGCTCCGACGGCCCTAAGCAAGGCTTTGAGGAGTGCCATTCAATGGAGTGTAGGGCAGAGGGTGCCTCTGGCTGCACTGGAGGGGCCTGCAGGGCAGAGTGGGCACCACTGCCTGGGTGGCCATGACAGTTAAACGGTTGAATAGCTGGGCCTGGTATATAGTAAGTGCTCAATAAGTGTCAGTGATGACGATGGAGATGGTGTTGATGTGGCTGTTCAGGGAATCCTGTTGTTTTGTAGGAGCCTCAGATGTTTGTGGGGAGCAGTGTGGAAGGGGTGGAGACAGCTGGGAGCGTCCTTGTGGAGGACCCATCCGCCCTGCACAGGCGGGACACTGCTAAGGCAGCGTTAGCCGCTGTAACAAATTAATCCAAGGCTGCAGCCTAATGTGGTAGAAATCTAATTCTTGCTCATGTAAGAGTACAGGGCACAGAGACCCAGATGTTGACTCCAGGGACCCAGAGGCCTCAGCGTTGAGGCGGCAGAAGCAGGAAGAGAGAGTCAGGAGAGCACACTGGCTTCTAAAAAGCCTAAGCTTGGAAGGGACCATTCCCACCCTGCTTGTGCTCACATTCCAGTGGTGACACCTAGTCAGGTAGTCACATCTGGGTGCAAGGGAGTCTGGGAAATGTAGTCCTGGACTCAACGCTTGCCTCCTTCCCCACCCCAAAGGGCACCAGCACGCTACTGGGAACGGGAAAGGGTTCTTACAGCATGTGCTTTTGGTGAACAGCTGGCTGCCTCTGGGCACGTGAAAGCTCCCTTGGTTTGCTTTTGAACTGCAAATGTGCATTTTGAGGTTTGAGCAAAGAAAAAACACATTCATCTCACAGTTTGGAATGGAGGAGGCTAACAACAGAGTTGTAAACAGGTTGTTTACGGAGTTTAAATTAGAGTTGGGCCATCTTCCTGAAGTCAGTTGCATAATTTCTTTGAATGTTTTGTGGGGCTTAGGTAGGAGATCGTGCAGGAAATCGTGTTTGGGAGGAAAGTAAACAGGAACTCGTGAGCTGCTATGTTTTATGTCTTTTTCTTGTTTTCCCCTCCCTCCAGCGCCGAGCTATCTATTAAATCTAATTGCATTGCTCATATCATTTCCCATGAAATTTATGTCTCAATCTGCTGAGTAAGGGGAGCAAGCAGAGGACTTAATTAGAAACGTTAATCACGTGGGTTTGGCACTTTTTTTTTTTTTTTTTTTTTTAGGAGAAAGGAACTATCATCAGGAAAATAACAATAAATGTTCTTTCTTTCCCCGAAAGCATTTTTCTGCAGGTTTTCAGTGTTGCCGAAAGGCTCATCAGCACCACACAGAATGCTGTTCTCGTGGCTTCTGTGAGCCGAGAGAGCCACGCTCTTGTGGCCTGAGCTGGCCCTCTCGTCTTTGCAGGCTGCTTTCTTCTGCCTCCCCTGTGAGCTGAGGCCCACAGGACTCTGCCTCCCTTGGGGAGTAGGGCTCCCCACTCTTCCGTAGTCAACATTGGGGTGCACATGCATTCCCCAGATTTTACAAAGTTGGGCCCCAGCACCAGGCCTCATTTTCCTCCTGGACAGCGCATCTCACATTTGAGGGGGTACGTGAGAGGGCCGCAGGCCTCCTGTGGTCTGGGTTCGGTGTTTGGGGACCGTGACTTTTCTGAATGGTGTTTCTCTTCCCTCTCTGTACAGAAACCCGTGCTGACCGCAGCAAGAAGCTCTTCAGGCACTACACCGTGGGCTCCTATGACAGCTTCGACACTACCAGGTGAGACGCGCTGTCTCCTCCAGGACCCTCTGGTCGGAGCTGCTCATCTGTGCTGCACATGCGCTGGGCCCCCTTGCATGCAGCTTTTGGGCCCCTCGGGCCTGCCTCCTCCTGTGTATTAGCAGGCTGGGACCGCGTGGAAGCCCCCATCTCCCAGAGCCCCTGCCTGAGAGGTAGACTTGGTGTTGCCTATGGCTTGTGTCCAGCCAGACCACACCTGTGTGGTGGCCCCAGGGAGAGGGCAGGCTGGCATAGTTTTCGCGAGAGCATGCAAATGTCAAGGATGATGGCAGTGGGCCTCGACGCAGTATCGGGGTAGCAGCATCCCCCAGAGGAGTATTTCGGATGCCTCAGATCTGGGTTTCCACCTCCTCTGCGGTCCCTGTCCACGCCTGCCGCTTCTGCTTAGGTGGAATGGCTGTGAAGGAAGGAGGCGGACGTGCCACCAGGCAGCCGATCTCCTAAGCACAGCAGGTTTGGGTTCGTCTGGTGTGTGGAAAGAGCCCTGCACCTTTGACACTGTGACTGGCACAGGCACGCAGTTGGATTTTTCTGCAGAAACCACTCCTGTGTGGCACCAGCTGTAGGGACATCCGTGGGTCTCTGTGCCCCTCTGCCTGCAGGGGAGGTTGAGGCTGGAGGTTGTCCTGCTGGCCCCGCATGTGGGGAAAGGCCCCTCTGTGTGGGGAGCCCTGGAGAGAGGGTTCTTCATGGATATTGAAGCTCAACACGAGGCAGTGTGTGAGGCAGAAAAGAGAAGGAGGGGCAGGTGCAGACTCCAGGGAAGTTAATGTCCTGCGCCTGGCCCTGCTGGTTGAGGAGCCCCTTCTCAGAAGCTGACCACACCCATCTCCTCCATAGGTGGTCCAGGCTGGAGAAGGGCCCCGGCGCCCTACCCTGGTTCTTCCCTGACCTCCAGGGTGTCTGTGATCAGCAGCCCAGGTGCCTTCCCTAGACTCTCACCTGCCTACAGAGGGATCCAACCTGGGTTGGCTGATTGCTTTGGTTTTATTTTTGTCTGTTTTGATTGAGGTAAAATGTACATAACCTAACCACTTTAAAACGTTCAGTAAGGTGGCAGTTAGTACGTTCACAACATTGCACAACTGTCCCCATTATCTGCTTCCAGAACATTTTGTCACCCATTAGCAGTCACTCCCATTGCCCCTCCCCGGCCCCTGGCATCCATCCACCTGCTTCTGTCTCCAGGCTCTACCTACCTCGGTGCTGCGCATAGATGGAATCCGCCGCTACGTGGCCTTTCGTATCTGGCTTCTTCCACGCTGCATCGTGTTTTCAAAGTCCATCCACACGGTGGCACACACCAGCACTTCATTCCTTCCCCGCCCCCAGTTTTTTCTTACTGTGGTAAAATACTCGTAATATAAAGCTTCCTGTTCTGACCATTGTAAGTGAATCACTAGTTTGGTGGCATCAATAACGTTCACAGTGTCTTGCAGGCGGCACCACCATCCAGCTCCAGAGCCCTTTTGTCTTGCAGAGTTGGAACTCTGTCTGCATTAATGCAGGCTCCCCACTCCACCTCCCTCAGACTCCGGCCCCCGCCTGTCTACTTTCTGTCTCTATGAATTTGATGACTCTAGGAACCTCAGATGAGTGGAATCCTTGCATATGCATCTTTCCGTGAGCAGCTTCTTTCACTGAGCATAATGTCTTCCAGGTTCATTCATGTTGTCGCGTGTCTGGATTCCCCTCCGTTTTTTGGGTTTGAATAATGTTTCGTTATATGGATGGACCACATTTTGCTCATCCTTTCTTCTGTCAGTGAGCACAGGTTGTTTCCACCTTTTTGCTCTTGTGAAGGGTATTGATTGCTGTTAATATTTGCATGCAAGTATGTGCGTGCACTTAGGAGCAGAATTGCTCATTGGACTCAGTTAGAATGCTGACCTGTCGTGGCCACTTCTCCCATAAATGAGGTGTGCTGTAACAGGCATGCCATGGCCAGGAGAGGAGCCGGGACCCCTCCAAGGAATGTTGCAGACTTTCCAGGTCTTGCTACGCTCATCCACTTTTTGACCTTGAAGCCCAGGTATGATCCATGGCCTGGCCATGAACACAGCCCCAAAAGGCAGCTCAGGGGCTTCTCCTGATGGGTCTTTATTCGGCCAGATGAAACATTTCTGCAACAGCAGAAGAAGGCTGCCTGTGGAAGTGGACCCTGGGCAGGTGGTCATAGTCAGTGGGCCTCTCACGCTGTGATAGGGTCTGCACAATGGTCCATAGTGCCTGAGGCTCCCCACAGAGGAGTAGAGGAAGGACCTGCCTGGGAACAGAGATATCTGTGGACCAGGCTGGCTGGGGCCATGTAGCAAAGATGTAGCACATCGCTAACAGCAGGACCAGAATGCACCAGGGACATGGGCTTCAGTTCAGCCAAGAGAAGACATGCAGAACTATTGTGGCTGTTCAGGCTGCCTCAGGAGGTGGTGAGCTCCCCACCACTAGACAGCCAAGCAGAGCAGGGGAGCAGGGGATTCTCTTGCCAGAATGTCACAGAACATCAGACTGGATGACCTCCAAGATCCCTGCCAACTCTGCATCCCGGTTTGGCGTCCAGACAAGGCCTTTTGTTTTACATGTGTATTGAACACTTGCTCTGCCAGGAGCTGGGACCTCACCTCGGAGAGGAGAAACATGCAGATCACACTGGGGCACACTGGTAGCTTCTAAGCAAATGGTGAAAAGCTCCAGCCTTGAGGAGAGTGAGGAGTGAGCCCCAGCGCTCCTGTGGTAAGGGATCAGACAAGCTGTGGGCCTCGTGCTACCCTATGTTTCAGTGAAAGAAACAAGAGGCATAACAGCACTCCTTATCCATCCCTCCTATGCGCCAGCCACCCTGCATGGAGCACACCCCTGGTCAGAGCTGAGCCCCTCAGTGACCTGGTAACACAGTGTTACATTCCACCTGCTGGAGGGACACTGATGGAGCGAAAGGAAGGCCAAGTTAACAAGTGTCTGAGCCCGAGCATCTGAGCCCGAGCATGAGGCCTAATCTGCAGGCAGTAGAATCCCCTGTCTCCTAAAATCCCTGAGCCCCTCCTGCGGGAGAAGGAGAGGCCTTACTCATGTTCTTTCTGGAGCTGTCCCCGACCACCATGGCTGCTGAAGCTGACCTCCACCTCCACACACTCCCCCACATGCCATCTGTGTTGTATCTCCCACAGTGAGGATGGTACTGCTCAAAGCCAGCCTGGGTTGAGGGAAACTGATGAGGTGGAAGGCCAGTGTTTTGGGGGTGACAGAGTCAGCACCTCCCGAAGCATCATTGGGAGACATGCTGTGTGTGGATGGAATCTGTCACTATGTGGCCTGTTGTGTCTGGCTTCTTCCATGCTGCATCATGTTTTCAGAGTCCATCCACACAGTGATACAGACCAGTACTTCACTCCTTCCCCACCCCCAATTTTTTCTTATTGTGGTAAAATACACGTAATATAAACTTTCCTATTCTGACCACATTTAAGGGAATCACTGGCTTAGTGGTCTTAAGACATTCACGATGTTGAACAGCCAACACCACTGTCCGGCTCCAGAGCTCCTTCATCTTGCAAAGTTGAAACTCTGTCTGCATTAACGCAAACTCCCCACTCCACTTCCCTCAGACTCTGGCCCCCACCTGTCACTCCATGAATTCAGGGATTCTAGGAACCTCAGTTGAGTGGAATCCTGATGTATTCAGGATGATGGTGTTACCTTGGTTAACCCTCCACCATCTGAGCTGGTTCATGACAGGTGGAGGGGTAGCCTGAGGGAGCCCACCCCACTCAGGATCAGCAGAATTGGCCTCTACCAGACTGTGAACCTGTGAGTGTGGCAGCATTGACAGGGGGACGGGCAGTGCTGACGGAGGGTGGGCAACATGGATGGAGGGTAGTCAGTGAGGGCAGAGAGAGGGCAGTGTGGAAGGAGGGCGGGCAGCCTGGGAGCTTGTGGACAGAGACGAGTAGGTCTTGCACAGCCCTGTGACGCTGGACTGGCATAGCTCTGGAGTGGGCATGGAGTAAGCGGCTGACCGCCAGCTTCTCCAATAGAGCAGGAGGCACGTCTGCAGGCCATGGTCGCCAAAGCGTGGGCATGGAACAGCCTGTAGCTCCCAAGCCCTCACTGGCGTTCATGTTACAAGTAGCCTAATGAGCAGCAGAAACCTGGGTGTGGTGCCAGACCCTTGGGCCAATTATCCACCGTAGGCTGTAGGGTCACAGTCTGGGCAGATGGTGCGGGGCTGAGGCTGTCCCGCCACAGATGCAAGTGTAATGAGAGAAAATGCCATGGGAAGTGAGACTCAATGGAGACATTTTCTGAATCAGTCAGAAGGTTTCTCCCCTTCCCACCTCCTCTTATGTCAAAAACTGCTCAGATTCTCAGAGCTGGAGAACCGAATGTTAAAATACACCAGTTCATTAGAGAACATATTCAGCTGTTCCAGCCGATTCCCTCCCTGGGATTCCCTTCCACTCACCCGGAAAACAGTGAGAGAAGGATCTAGAAATGGCCACATTAATCAGGGTCAAATAGCAGAGTTCCTAAGGGAACTTCTACTCGGGACTTTACAGATATTTCAATGTCATTTTTAAAAACGTGTCTCCACTCAGGGAATGGGAATCTTAAGTTCCCACTCCTCTTTAACCAAATACCCAGCCTCATGATGGGACACACCCAGGAGAAGTCTACTTGGTAGGATTGGGGAGAACTCAGGGTCTCACTTAAGGCTGAACAGACTCCATTTATACAACCATCCTTCTAGCTATCCACTCACTCAGCCATTTATCTATCATTCATCCATCCACCTGTTCATCTATCTACCCAGCCACCTGTCCACCCGTCCATCTATCCACCCATCCATCTATCCTTCCATCCATCTATGCATCCATCCATCCATATGTATCTCTTCATCCATTCATCTACCCATTCATCTCTCCATTCCCCCATTCATCCATCTGCCTACCCACCCATCCATCTACCCATCCACTCATACATCAGTCTATCCATCCACCCATTCATCTGCTCATTTCCCTATCTGCCCATCTGCCTACTCACCCATCCATCTACCCGTCCATTCCTACATCAGTCTATCCATCTACACATTCATCTCTCCACTCCCCCATCCATCCGCCTACCCACTCATCCATTTATACATCAGTCCATCCATCCACCCATTCATCTGTTCACTCCCGTATCTATCCATCTGCCTACCTACCCATCTATCTACCCATCCATTCATACATCAATCCGTCCATCCACCCATTCATCTCTCCACTCCCCTATCTGTCCATCTGCCTACCCACCAATTCATCCACCCACCCACTCATACATCAATCCATCCATCCAGCCATTCATCTCTCCATTCCCCCATCCATCCATCTGCCTACCCACCCATCCATCCACCCATCCATTCATACATCAATCCATCCATCCATCCACCCACCCACTGCATTCATCTATCCATTGTGTTTAACCAATATTTATCAAGACCTGACTATTTGATGAGCTGAGAATATAGAGATAAACAACAAGCACATTCTTTGACCTCATGTAGATGACAGTTTAATTAGTAAAGCTAAACAATGAAGGTAACAAATAAAGCAGAGGATCTCACTTTGTAGTTAATGCTATGAAGCAGATGAGTGCTGTCATAGAGTCCTGGGAGGTTGGGTCATGCCAACTTTATGTAGGGGTGCCAGGGAGGAGTGTCTTCCTGAGGGAGTGACTTTTGAGTTGAAACCCAAAAGACTGAGGAAGAATCAGCCCTCAAGAGAAGGCTCAGCAAGTGCAGAAGCACTGGGGTGATGAGAGGATTCCACATTGCAGGAATGGCCGTGGCCTATGAGAGAATAGAGGCGGTAATGTCACAGAAAGACCTCGTGCCTCGTGAAAGGAGTTTGGGTCTTCTCGCACTTGCAGTGGAGGCATTGGAGGGCATTAGGCAGAAGTGGCATCATCTGAATCACTTTTCTGGAGGAAACCAGGTGGCAGGACAGATGGAGACCAGCAAGGAGCCCATTGCCACCATCCAGGCCAAGCAGCAGTGGTGGTTGGGGCTGGTGGAGGTGATGGCGTGGAGAGGTGGATGAATCCGAGGGGTAGGGTGAACTTAGATTGGATAGGGGTGTGGACATGGGGGTGAGAAGGAGCACAGAGGGCTTAGCTCACCTTCTCTTGGGTTTTGCAGGGAGGAGCTCCCAGGGGTACATTCTTACTGAGAGCAAGGTCTGCTCAAAAGGAACACATCCGTAGACACTACTCAGGCAAGGGTCTAAGAAGGTCCTGAGAATCTGTTTTTTGTTCTCCCTAAGAGAAAATGAGTTTTCTTTTCGAGAGTGAATTAGAAGGGTGGTAAAGTATGCCGGCTCACGACTGAATATCCACTGTCCACAGCTACTTATTTTCACGGCTTTCGAGTCTCACAGCCCAATTTTTATCTTTTTAAAATCAGTAATAAGAAATACATATACTTGTGCAGAGCTCAGTGGTTCATACCTGTAACCCCAGGACTTTGGGAGGCCGAAGCAGGTGGATGATGAGGTCAGAAGTTCGAGACCAGCCTGGCTGATGTGGTGAAACCTGTCTCTACTAAAAATACAAAAATTAGCCGGGCATGTTGGTGCATGCCTGCAGTCAAAGCTACTCAGGAGACTGAGGCAGAATTGCTTGAACCTGGGAGGCGGAGGTTGCAGCGAGCCAAGATCACGCCACTGCACTTGAGCCTGGCAACAGAGTGAGACTCTGTCTCCAAAAAAAACAAAGAGAAAAGAAAGACATATACCTGGTTAAAAAAATTCAAGATTTGCAGGAAACTGTTACAGTGTGAAGAGTAGGTCTCTCCCGTCTTTGCCTTCTAGTCCCAAGTTCTTCTCCCTAGAAAGAATCTCTGTTGCAGGGTTCCTGAGGATCTTTCTAGAGACGGACCCTGCAAATAGAACCTGAAGCATTCTAAAGAGCCTGTGAAATCATCGGTCCTGAGTTTTCTCTCTGGCTTTCCGGCTAAGTCACTGTGCAGCCTTGGACAGCTCACCTCCCCTCTCTGAGTCTCGGGCTAAGTCACTGTGCAGCCTCGGACAGCTCACCTCCCCTCTCTGAGTCCGGCTAAGTCACTGTGTAGCCTCGGGCAGCTCACCTCCCCTCTCTGAATCTTTGGCTAAGTCACTGTGCAGTCTCGGGCAGCTCACCTCCCCTCTCTGAGTCTTTGGCTAAGTCACTGTGCA
>NW_016107878.1:658697-770533 GCF_001604975.1 Cebus imitator | reverse complement strand
CAGCTCACCTCCCCTCTCTGAGTCTTTGGCTAAGTCACTGTGCAGTCTCGGACAGCTCACCTCCCCTCTCTGAGTGTTTGGCTAAGTCACTGTGCAGCCTCGGACAGCTCACCTCCCGTCTCTGAGTCTTCCGTTCCTGTTGTTTGCAGAGTAGAGCTGCTTCCAACTCATTCTGTATCTCCAGTTGTGTTCGTGTTAAGGATGAATGAGAAAATATGTTTAGTGCTTGCAGCTCCTAAGAGGCATGTGCTATATAAATCCAGAGGGGTGCTGAGTTGTGAGCAGCGTGTGTGGGTAGCTGGCTTTCCTTTGAAACCCTAACTCTGCGCTCTAGAAGACTGCCTCAGTGTGTAGGTTGTAAGAACTGAATGGCAAGAAACACTGATTTCCCCTGTTCATCCTCCGACATTATTTTGTATTTTTATATAGTTTTTATTATTCCTTAGACTTGAAAAGAAGGCTTTATCCCCGAGTGTGTCTACTGTCTGGACACAGAAGGAAGCACACCCCATGTGTTTGTCACTCTCAACCAAAGACTGGGCCTCGAAGTTAATATGGAAGCCCCCGTGGCGGCTCCTTTGAGGCACGGTTTAGGGCATGGCAAGAGAGGATTTCACTTTTTATTTCACACATTTTCTGTATGTTTACCTTTTTACTATGTATTTATTTATTTGAGACAGAGTTTCATTCTGTTGCCCAGGCTGGAATGCAATGGTATGATCTCAACTCACTGCATCCTCTGCCTCTCAGGTTCAAGTGATTCTCCTGCCTCAGTCTCCCAAGTAGCTGGAATTACAGGTGCGTGCCACCATGCCTGGCTAGTTATTTTGTATTTTTAGTAGAGACAGGGTTTCACCATGTTGGCCTGGCTGATCTCGATCTCCTGACCTCAGGTGATCCACCAGCCTCAGCCTCCCAAAGTGCTGGGATTACAGGTGTGAGCCACCACACCGACCAAATTTTTATTTTTATTTTTGTAAGTATATAGTACCTTTGTAGTTTTTTGAGACAAGGAGAGAGAGGTATTTCTCTGGGCACGGGCAAAGGAAGGCGTCACGACCACAGCTCTTTCGACACGCGCCCCCAGCATGGTACAGATGGTGGTGGGGCCAGGTCTCCATCTGGGTGAATCATTTCTCCAGGGCATGCTGCTCTTCTCTGTGGCCTCTATTGTGATGGACAGCCCTCCCAGTGCCTCAACAGGGGACCTGAGTGTCCCCCTCCTCCTCCTCCCTTGCTTTCCTCCCTCCCTCCCTCCTTCAGTCCATCGCAAGGGTCAAGGAGTCCTGTCTTCTTCCTGTCCCCCTACTGTTTCCCTGGGCTGGCCCAGTGACTCTTGTCCATATTCTCTGTTCCCCATAGCACCCCACAGTCTGGCTGCCCCAGGGACCCCTCTCCTCACCCATTCTCAGTGAACTCTAAGTTTCATGTTTTCTTCCTCCATGAGTTTTCATCCAAGTACTATACCCATGTAATAAAAGTAGTTAATTAATCAAACTACAGAGATAGGGCTAAGAATAGAAATAAGTTGTTATCTACCCACTCTGACCCAGCCTCAGCCACACAGCCCCACTTGGCAGAAAAACCAGTTTTTAAACTGTGTCTGCTTCATTCTTCTGGTGGGAGCCTCCCCAGCTTGATGATTACTCCCATATTTCTTAATTGTAAAATGTGGAACATCCTTGACACATTGCTGGAAAAGATGCTTTCTTAGTCTGACCCTCTCTACACATTGGGCCTGGAACTGCCATAACCACTGGCCAGTGGTCGCCATGAATGAATGTGCTTTGGACAAAACTGCAAAACCTCAGACAGGCTGAGCCGGGCTGGGATTCCAGGATCTGACCCAGAGTGGGCAGGGGTGGCCTGTCCGAGACGGGCAGAGTGCTCTTAGTTGGGGTCCAGGCATGGGCTACCAGCAGTGACAAGGCCAAGGTGTACCTCTCTAGGGAGTGGATGAGGAGACTGATTCTGGAGGGGCACCCAAGGCTGTGCCTGGGAAGCAGCAGGCTTGTGGGAAATGCTCACACTGATCCCCGCCTCTGGCCAAAGACCTGGTGCTCTGAGCTTTCCTCCAGGAAGCAGGAGTAGTCTTTGGTGCCTGACTTGGAGAGCCAGAGTGAGAAGCAATCAGACCTCCCCGACTCAACATTACCTGGGCCATGCAGAGCAGCCAAGAGGTTGATCTGCCTTTGCTCTGTCTACCCCTGTGCCTTCTGCACCTGTGTCTCCTCTAGGATAGGACCAGGACTGACTGACTGTCTTTCTCCTTGGCATCTGGCACAGGGTTTGGCAAGTGTGCAGTTCTCAGAGAATAGGGAGGTGGGTGGAGGGAGAGGTGAAAGGATGGATGGATGGATAGATGGATTGATGGGTAGATGGGGAACTGGATGGGTGTGGGTGGGTGGGTGGATGGATGGATGGATGGACGGAAGGATGGAGGGGTGGATGGGTAGATGGGTAGCTATATGATGGATAGATGGAAGGAAGGAAGGAGAGCTGGATGAGTGTGTGGATGGGTGGATGGAGGGATGGATGGGCTGATGGATAGATGAAAGGAAGGAAGGAAGGAGGGATGGATGGATGGATGGGGAGCTAGATGGGTGTGTGGATAGATGGGTAGAAGTGTGATAAATGGATGGACAGATGGATGGATTGATGGATGAGTGAATGGGTAGGTGGGTGGATTGAAGATGGATGGATGGATGATGGATGGATGGATGTGTGGGCGGCAAGGTAGATGGTTAGGTGGCTGGACAAATGGGTAGAGGGTTGGATGGATGAGTGTGTGGGTGGACACATGGATGGGTGGGTGGGTGGATGAATCTATGAAGGGACCAAGGTCTGGCAGTGTGCTCAGACCTCTCTATAGGCAGTACTTGGCACATTGTCCGCACACAATAAACATTTGCTTCACAGAAAGGAAGGGACAGCATGGCCCCAGTAAGAAGACTTGTGTCTCCAGTGCCAAGGAGTGTACCATGAAAAGTGCCCAGGGCAATCTAAGGAGCTCAGACTGCCCCCATCCTCCCGAGGGCTCTGCCACCCGTTTCCTCCAGGACAGAATGAAGTACCCGGCGCCTGTCCCCATGCTTAGGATTACAAAGAGGTGCAGCCAGGGGTGGGGTGATGGTCTGGGTTAGAGTGGACGCAGCGTGGCCCCTGGAGATGGCTCGATGTTTCCAGTTCAGGCAATGGCAGCAGCAGCAGCAGCCCTGGTCCTACCTCGTGGTGCCCTTGAGGGTGCGTTTCTGTCGGGTCAGTCCTAGAACCTGGCCTGTGGGTCAATGGCCCTCTCGCCATATGCCCTCCAGCAAGTTTGGGCTGCCTTACACTCTTGCCCAGGCTGTCAAATTCCTGTTTCTCTGAAAGGGAAAAGCCAGGGCCCCTCGTGTGGGTGAAGGCCACACTTCTCATGCGTTTCCCTTAGATTTGACTTCGAGCATGCCCAGACCCTGTTGTTGTAAAGTCACATGATGTCTGGCCCTCCTCATCTTTGACCTGAAGCTCATGCAGAACCCCATTGTGTCCAAGATTTCTGGAGGAGGTTTCTGTTGCTAAAACTAAGACCTCTGGTGGATTCAGAAAGGATTTCCTCTGTGGAGCCTGGATACCCCTGCCTTCTGCTCCTACCTCAGTCACTCTGTTAGGGACTGGGGTTGGGCCGCCTCTCAATCAAAAGCTAAGAGCAGGAAGGCTGCTATGAGTGATCTGGGGAGCCTAGGGTGCCCCAGCGTCCTTTCTGTCACCCTTCATGCAAATGAGCTGGCCTCTCCGGCAGGGAGGTACAGCAGGGATCTGGGCAAGAGCCTGCATGGTTACAGTCCAGGGTGACCAAAGCAGTGCCACTGGTGGGTCCCATTTCCGGGCATGGTGGGGCGGACAGGGTGGATATGCACCTCTTGGCCTTTGAGGAGATACCCCAGAGGTCGCAAGTTTCCTCTTTATGTAATTAGTTTCTGGGCTGGAAATCCGATCGACTCTTTAACCTTGCAAAATAAGGTTACTGCTGGCGCTGGCAGAAATTTGGCAGCATCGGATGATGGGCTTGGACGTCTGAATTCTCCTCCAATGCGAATCCTGCACCGCAGAGAAACAGCTCTGTGCAGGAGCTGTTTATTCAGGGTGTTTCCACCGTGACACTCTGCCAAGAGAAAAGGGACCCCACGTTGAGCGGCAGAGAGAGAGCAGGGGATTTGGCAGAGCTGTGCCGCTGCGCACTTCAAGAGGCAGGACCCGGCTGGGCGCGGTGGCTCACACCTGTAATCTCAGCACTTTGGGAGGCCAAGGCGGGCAGATCACCTGAGGTCAGGAGTTCGAGACCAGCCTGGCCAACATGGTGAAACCCCGTTTCTACTAAAAATACAAAAAAAAAAAAAAAAAAAAAAAAAAAAAAAAATTAGCCGGGCGTGGTGGTGCACACCTATAATCCCAGCTACCTGCATGTGGGGCCGAGGCATGAGAATTGCTTGAACCTGGGAGGTGGAGGTTGCAGTGAGCCGAGATTGCACCATTGCGCTCCAGCTTGGGCAAAAAGAGTAAATCTCTGTCTCAAAAAAAAAAAAGAGGCAGGCCTCTCCCAGCGGGCGCCGGGGGCCCTAGGCGCAGATGCCAAGGTGTGCCCGAGCAGCCAGTGTCCTCTGAGTTTTCCTGCAAGTCAGGGCACCTGCGAGCAGGGCCACCAGCACCCCGGAGCTGGCCACCTTTTAAGTGGGTACTGGCCTCTGGTCTGAGCGTTGGCAGGGGTGGTTCTCCACGCCCAGGGAGTGTGTGATTTACTAGGAAGAGTGTGGGAGTATCTCGGCCAAGGACCTGCCTGTTTGTGTGCTGGTGCCCAAGCCAAGGTGCGCCTGCATCCCGTTCAGCCACAAGGAGGACAGTGCCTGGGGGTTGATGAGTCACCCCGTAATCTGCGAAACATTGTTGAAAACACCCCACTCCATATTAAAGCCCCATCCACCTCACCAGAGGAAGAGAGCGAGCTGGGGTAGCATGACCAGGTGAACCATGGCACCCAGAGACGTCCATGTCCTAATGCCTGGGGCCTGTGAGTGTGTGACTCTGCCCAGCCAAGGGGAATGAAGGCTTCCGAGGGGCCTTGTCAGCTAATCAGCCAGCCATGGATTTGGAGATGGTCCTGGTGAACGCAGGTGGCGGGCCCAGTGCCATCACAGGGGGCAGGCACGGTGTCCTTCTCTGCTGCATGTCCTGGCCCCGGGCAAGGGAGCAGAACTCCTACAGCCTCAGTTTCTCCTTCTGTAAAGCCATCACACTCCATCCCAGGGAGTTAAGTGAGTGCTGTCCTGTGGGTGGGACACAGTCCCATCATCAGAGGGCGGGGGTCAGAGGCAGAGGATGGAGAGCTAGGACGCTGGGAGCGCAGGTTGGAGTGATCTGATCAATGGCCATGGGATGACGGGAGCGCAGGTGGGAGTGATCTGAGCAATGGCCACGGGATGACGGGAGCGCAGGTGGGAGTGATCTGAGCAATGGCCACGGGATGACGGGAGCACAGGTGGGAGTGATCTAAGCAATGGCCACGGGATGACGGGAGCGCAGGTGGGAGTGATCTGAGCAATGGCCACGGGATGACGGGAGCGCAGGTTGGAGGGATCTGAGGAATGGCCACGGGATGACGGGAGCGCAGGTTGGAGGGATCTGAGGAATGGCCACAGGATGATGGGAGCGCAGGTTGGAGGGATCTGAGGAATGGCCACAGGATGATGGGAGCGCAGGTTGGAGGGATCTGAGGAATGGCCACAGGACATTAGACGTGAGTGTATAACTCTCTGGGATGGGGTGCAATGGCCCCACTGTTCAGATGGGGAAAACAAGGCTGCTGGAGTTCTGCTCCCTTGCCCAGGGCCAGGAAGTGCAGGAGAAAAGGACATGAAACTCTGCCTCTCTTCCAGGTTGTGCGGACTGTACCCTGCCTTTCTCCCCCACCCCTGTCCCAGCCATCAGCCCCTGTGGGACCCCAAGTGATTTCCAACCAGTTACCACAGGGATCTGGGAAGGGGCAACCCCAAAGGCCACAGTCACCTGGGCCCTGTGGATTTGGGAGTGGCTCACACAGTGGTTGGCAGGTGGACGTCCAGGGTCCCGAGGGAGGGGCACCTGTGCTTTAGTTGTCACTCCATGGGCGAGAGGGCCTGGCTGGGGTGTGGCAGTGGCAGCAGTGGCCTTTGTCGCTCAGACCACAAACATGCTCACGACACCCCCACGTGTGCCGGACACCATTCTAGGCCCTGGGGAGTGTGGTCAGCGCAACAGGCAGCACTGGCCCTCCCAAGCCTCCCGTCCAATGTGGGGGGCGCCCTCCGTTCCTTTGCAGGACCCAGGCCCAGCCCTGATCCACTTCTCCCCAGCACAGGGGAATGAGACCCTGCCCTTTGTACTGGTCATGGGGAGGCAGCTGGTGGCTGGAAGCCTCTGCTGCTGCCAGGCACAGAGGGACTGCCCCAGTCAGGTGCACATCCCAAAAGACAGGGCTGGAGGTGTGGTGAGATCTCCCACCACCCTGATAGGCTGAGAACAGGCCTGCCCTGCTCCTCAAAGTGGGGCTGGCTGGCTGCTGATGGTGGGAACAGGCTCTGCAGCCGGCCACAGGGGTTAGATGCCCAGCTCCGCCCCTTGCCAGCTGTGTGACCTTGAGCTCCTCACTGAACGTCTCTGAGCCACAGTTTCCTCATTTGTAAAATAGGAAAGAAAACAGTGCCTCCCTTCACAATGTGTTGTGTGAGAGAGAGAATGGGTGCAGGGGCTCCCGGTATCCCCAGCTACCCGGGAGGCCACGGCAGGAGATTTGCTTGAGCCCAGGAGGCGGAGGTTGCAGTGAGCTGAGATCACGCCACTACACTCCAGTCTGGGTAATAGAGCGAGCCCCTGTTTCAAAAACAAACAACCAAAAATCAAAGAGAAGAACAAGAGGGAAATTCGGAAGCCTTGGAGAACAGGGAGGATTTAAGGTGAGAAACTGGCTGGGGCTGAAGACCTGGGAAAATTGGGGCAAGGGGTAGTCTTGTGTCTTTGGAGGACTCCCTAAATACTAAATTAACTGGACAGCGTGGGAAATGGCAGTGAGGACTCCAGTGGAGACGGTGGAAGGGAACAAAGGGCTGGAACCTTCTGCACAAAGAGCAAGCCCGAAGCTGGGACAAACAGCTCATTCTTAAGACGCTGTCTTCCTCAGAGGTTGCACACGTCTGGGAAATGGGTATGCAGGGACCCTGGCTTTGGTGGTGGAGTGCAGAGTGGTGTAAGGGGGAGTGAGCATCTCCAGCTCAAGGGGAGCCTGGCTTCCGGAGCCCTGAACGGGGCCTCTGGTGGGTCAAGCTGTGTTGGACCTGGTGCTCTGAGGGTCCCCTGCCTGCACACTTCTTGGAGGTCACCTCTGCAGTGGATGTGGTCACATAAATGGTGGCCTTCCCTGGGTGGCTGCAATGAGCAAGGTGGTCCAGGGGCAGCTGGCCCTACCTTTACCTCGATGGGAGACACTTCAGCTCCCATGCGGTGGCCGAGGGGCCAGTCACAAAGACAGGGCATCAGCAGTGTCACAGAAGGTCAAAGGGAAGGCAGGACTTCATTTGAGCAAGGCCAACTTTCAGAATCGTGGGTGGTGGCCCGGGTTCTGGGAACACTTAAAGGATAGAGAAAACTCAGCACCATATGCTGAATCCAAGAGGAGGATGTTGGCTGCTCAGCTAGGTGCATTGAATGGCAAAGATGTTGCATTTGCGTGGCTTTTCTGGGGTGGCTGGACAGGCTGGTCATCGGGTCTACCAGAGGGACCCATTAGCAGAGGCAGCATGCAGGCTGAGATATCTATTCGTCAGGTCCAGACCAGACCATGGGCCTCAGCTGTGTCTTCCGGTCCAGTCTGTTGCTAAGTTCCCCTCTGTGCCTAAAAGTTCACTCACTTTTTTTTTTTTTTTTTTTTTTTTTTTTTTCAGTGTTTTTTTTTTTTTTTTTTTTTTTTTTGAGGCAGAGTCTTGCTCTGTCATTAGGCTGGAGTGCAGTGGCATGATCTCGGCTCACCGCAACCTCCACCTCCGGGGTTCAAACGATTCTCCTCCCTCAGCCTCCCGAGTAGTTGGGACTACAGGTGCGTGCCACCATGCCCAGCTAACTTTTGTATTTTTAGTAGAGATGGGATTTCACCATGTTGGCCAGGATGGTCTCGATCTCTTGACCTTGTGATCTGCCCGCCTTGGCCTCCCAACGTGCTGGGATTACAGGCATGAGCCCCCGCGCCTGGCCATAAAATCTGTATCTTGTTAACTTCATCTGACTTTTTAGAGATTCCCCAGCCTTGGTGTGCGTTGCCCCCAGCCTTGTGGTGTCCAATTATCGCCTATGTGCTTGGGATTAGTCAGGGTGCCCAGGAAGAGGGTGGTGTGGTTAGTGGGAGATTCAGAGCAGTTGAGTCCAAGGAAAACACTTTTCCTTAGTTCTCAGCTCTCTGCACCAAGAGTTTGTCCGAGACGATTCATTGAAACTAGATCTTCTTTGGACAACTGAATATAGAGCAGGGCCCCCATCTGTGTCACCAGGGCTCGTGAGTCCTCCTTGCCAATGACCAGGGTCCTTGAAGGAATAAGGGCTGGGTCACTGTTTCCCAGCCCAGAATATAACTCAGAGGCCTCTTCATTTGTCAGAAAGTCATCCTGGTATTTTGCCTGTATCTTCTAATTTATAATCACCCTGCCGCCTTGCTCCAAGTTCTGAATATTCACCTTATATTTATTAGAAAGCATTTGGCTGCAGGTAATAAAAAAACTCACAGTGCCTGAGACCACAATGGTGAGTCTAGAGGAGGGCACAGCTGGCATCTATTGCATAGGCAGTGACATCTCTGTAGGCCTCTTGACCTCTGCCTCATGGTGGCAAGATGGCTGCCATAGCACCAAGTGTGATATCCCCCAGCACGTCCTACTCCGGAGCATAAAGGAGCGGGTGTCAGGGAGCATTTCCCCAACCCCCACTCCCTTTCCCAGCAGACCTGCCCTTGGATTTCCTTGGCCGAAACTATTCCATAGGGTCATGAGCATCCATAACTGCAGGGGAGGCTGTCACAGCAAGTGTCTGGCTTTTCCAGCTGCTGCAGTGGGCAGCAAGCTGGGAAGAGGGCCAGAGTCTGCACCAGGAGCTATGCGTAGGGGAGAAAGAAGACTCAGTCGTCTCCCTCTAAGCACACAGTATCAGGTGAGGGACAGCACCGAGGGCCTCTTGGAAGCGGTGGCTATTGCAGTGGGCTTTGAAGAATGAATAAAAGTTCAACCGATAGAGACAGCAGGACAGAGTGTTCTAGGTGGGAGTAAAAGTATGAACCAGAGAACAGCACACCCCTGCTATGCCCAGGAGACTCCTCCTCTTCTGACACATGGCCAGTTCGTTGAGATGGGAATCATAAAACACAGGCATAACCAGCATAGGTAACGTTTACCCAGATGTCCCTGCACCCATTTTTAGGGGTGGAGCCTTTCTTTGCCTTTGGCCCTGCTCACCCTACCATGTCCTTTCTCTCTGGCATTACCCAGCCCGCAGCGTTTGGTCCACCATCTCCATTTTTGAATCTTTTGACACAGCAGGATCTACTGGCAAAATCTTCTCAGAGCATCCCAGGGTGCCTCCGGGCAGCTGAGATACTGGCGGGACAGCAAACCACTAATTCCTTCTCCACTTTCTCCACTTCCTTCTCCAGAACGTGCTGTAGACCCAACGCGCGCACCCGCTCCCCCAAAAGGGTCCTTTCCTTTCTCTGTCACCGTCTGGGTTGGGAGGGCTGTGAGCTGTCAGGGAACCGGCCCCCACCTGGCCAGGAATCAACTGTGTTTCAGTGTCAGTATCTTTCAGGAACCTATATTGGTTCAGACAGCCTGGATTTGCCTCCAGCTGTGTGTTCTGACGCAAGTCACTCAACCTCTCTGTGTGTTATTTGCTCATCCTGAAAGTGAGAGTCATAACAGTTACTGCCTCATGTGGTCATTATGTAGATTCAATTAGTTAAACTCACAGAGCACTTAGAACAATGCCCGGCTCATGGAAGGTGCGCAAAGGCCGTAGCCTAATAATTATGCTAATTACTCTAATTATGAATTATTACTCATTAAGCCGGAATTCAGGTCTATCCCCGCTTAAGCCAACCAGAGCATAAAAACCTAGACACAGTAAAGAGGAGCTTCTTTGTTTCCCAGAAAAGACTCCTCACGTGATCCTTCTGAACCTCTCCTGGACATCCTACAGATGACCTTGTTTCTAAAATGTGTTCTCCTTGCCTCTTCCAGAGCTCAGGTGTTAGATCAAGCCAAGCACACCTGTACATGGTAATGTAAGAATGCAGCAAAATTGAGACTTTTCTTAGCTTTTATTATACGTAGTTATATGCCACGTACATGTATTATTTGTGTGGATTTAAACGTCCTTAGAATATTTAGAGCGTATCTTTAAAAACTGCAGCCCGCAGGCCAAATCTGGCCCGTTGCCTGTTTTTGTTTATAAAGTTTTATTGGAACACAGCCCCACCCATTACTTCATATTGTCATGGCTGCCTCTGTTCCACAACTAGCAGAGTGAGTAGTTGCAACAGGAACCACCCACGTGCCCTCAGAGCCTGGAATGTTCACTTTCTGGGCCTGTGCCTGGTCTAGAACATTTGCAGAGCCTCTTCCAAAGGACCTCATTGACCGTGCGTGGTAGCGGCTCACGCCTATAATCCCAGCACTTTAGGAGGCCAAGGTGGGCATATTACCTGAGGTCAGGAGTTCAAGGCCAGCCTGGCCAACATGGCAAAATCCTGTCTCTATTAAAAATATAAAAATTAGCTGGGCGTGTTGGCGGTAATTCCAGCTACTCAGGAGGCTGAGATGAGAGAATTACTTGAACCTGGGAGTTGGAGGTTGCAGTGAGCCGAGATCATGCCGCTGCATTCCAGCCTGGGTATCAAGAGCGAAACTCCATCTCCAAAAAAAAAAAAAAGACATCGTTAAAGTACTTCCCATTCCCATTACAATGTGTCTGCCTCTTAGTCCAGCTGCATTGCAGTAATGGATGCCTGAGCCTGGGTAAAAGACACAGAAAAGAGGTTTCTTTGCCTCACAGTTCTGCAGGCTGCCCAGGAAGCATGGTGCCAGCATCTGCTTCTGGTAAGGGCTTCAGGAAGCTTCCACTGATGGCGGAAGGCTGGCATCACACGGCAAGAGAGAAGGAAAGAGAGAAGAGGGAAGTGCCAGACTCTCTTTAGCAACCAGATCTCATGAGAACTAAGAGTGAGAACTCACTCAGGCCCGGGTGAGTGGAACCAAGCCATTCATGAGGAATCCGCCCTGTGACCCAAACAGCTCCCACCAGACCCCACCAGCAACGCTGGGACCGAACTCCACCGTGGGATTTGGAGAGAACAAAGAGCCAAATTGTATGAGCCTCGTACTTTTAACTATGTTTACAACTGCCCCTCTGGTCACACCATCTTCCCAGCGAAGCATCGGCACTTGGAACAGAAGCAGACATTTCAGTGGCCCTAATGAGTGGAGGGAAGTTGATGGCCAGGAATGGATGGCAGCAGTTTCTCCTCCAGAAACCCAGGCCAGGGTTTCTCATGGCCTCCCACTCAACAGGTCTGTGCCATCCAGGTTGGGCAGGAGAGCCTGGTGGGGGGACCCCGGGCCCTCACCCAGCCCTGGAATCAACCTTCCCTGCAAAGCCCAGAACATCAGGTCACTGTCACACTGAGTCTGGTTCCCGGGAGAATAGGACATTTCTGGTTTAGTAGAAGTGGGGGCATCTCCCCACCCCCACTGGGGGGACTTGGCAACTTGCCTCACCAGGAGACCCCTGTGGCCTGTCCCATGGCCCACCGGCATGATCTTTGTGGGTGAGCTTTGAGACAGACAGATGGGGCAGGCTTGGCCTGTCATTTTAATTAACGAATGAAGGAAAAGTCATAAACAGTCCCCTTTTGCACTCACAGCAAAATGCCAGGCAGTTGTCCTGTTCCCCTGATTTTTTTTCTAAAGAACATTCAGTTCAGAGTCAAAGGCTGAGGCTTAAGTGTGAGTTGGCCCTGCTGCTGGTGGGGCCACGTGGCCCTGGGCAAACCCTGTCACTGCAGGCTGCCTGCGCCTTGCGTGGCGGTGCTCCCACCAGCCTGAAGGGTCTCCAGGGCCGCCGAATTGGAGGCGATGTGGAAGAAGGGTTTTGAATAGAACCACGGGTACTGTATGTACTCCAGGCAGGGGGTGGCCTGGAGGGCGACCAACTCATGCCATTTGTCCAGGACCATCTTGGTTTTAAAACTGACAGCCCCATATCCCAGAAAACCCCTTTGTCAGGGAACACCAGGACAGCAGGGCCCCCAATCTGCACCCCAGCCCACACAGGAGGCTCAGCTCTGGCTTCGTTCACTGCGTCAGGAGCACCGATGAAGCCCCTGCTCAGATATCCCAGTCTTTCATTCTGCAGACAGGAAAACCCAGGCCCAGAGTGGTTGAGGGTCCTGTCTGGGGTCCCACTGCCAGTTCTTGCCAGAGCCAGGACTAGAAGGTGGGCCTTCTCCACCTGGAAAAGTACTTTCCCTTCCTTCCAAAACTAATGCCAGTGGCTGGCGCCCTCCAAGGCTGCGGAGTGTGGTGGGCAGGACCGTCCTGCCTTCGGGGGCACTCACGTGCTACTGGGGGAGTCAGACAGCAAATGAGTGAAAGAGCAAACCGTAATTTCAAATGTAATGACTGTCCAGAAGAAAGCACCGCAGAGAGAGAGGCTGGAGAGTGGGGGACACAGGAGGACGGCAGCCCCCAGGCAGCAAGGCCCCTCTCTGGAAGTGACCCGGGACCTGCAGGGACAGCAGCCCGGCTGGAGGTGACCAGGAGCAGCATCCTGGGAATTGCAAAGGCACTGTGCTGGGGATGAGCGTGACCTGCTGGAGGAAGAGAGGACAGCAGGAATGGGAGGAATCAAGAGGAGAAGGGGCATGAATCAGATCACAAAAGGTCTTAGCCATGGTGGAGAATTTGGATTTTATCCTCAATTATGATGGGGAGGCCAGGTGCAGCAGCTCACACCTGTAATCCCAGCACTTTGGGAGGCTGTGGCAGGTGGATCATCTGAGGTCAGGAGTTTAAGACCAGCCTGGCCAACATGATGAAACCTATCTCTACTAAAAATACAAAAATTAACCAGATGTGGTGGCGGGTACCTGTAGTCCCCAGCTACTCAGGAAGCTGAAGCAGCAGAATTGCTTGAACCCTGAAGACGGAGATTACAGTGAGCTGAGATCCTGCCACTGCACTCCAGCCTGGATGACAGAACAAGACTCTGCCTTAAAAAAATAAATTATGATGGGGATCTGCTGGGGTATTTTAAATAGGGGAGACACAGTGTGATTTAAGGTTTTTTTTTTACATAAAGAGTGAATTCAGGAGAGATTCCTCAGTGGGCTCAGAACAGAGGAAATCATGGCCCTTGCAGACCGGTTGGCTGTGGGGGAAGGGGAGAGCTCACTTTGGGATGGCTCCTTGGGCTTGGTTCAGCCCTTGGGTGTCCTGCCTGGCACCACAGAGTCCGTGCCAGCTTTGGAAGCACAGGGAGCATCCTGGCATCCCTCGCTCAGGGGTCCCTTGCCCTCTTCCCATCTGCCCACAGCTCTGTGTGCCAGGACCCGCCCACCTGTGGGATACACGCAGTGTGGGGACTTTCTCCTTGTTTGCTGACACAGTTGTGTCCTTCTCTCCATAAGGACAGACCCCCGAGGGCAGGCCTCTGCTGATGTCAGCAGGAGCATCTCCTACCTGGGGCAGGCGAAAATACCTGTGTATGCATAAGGTCTCCAGAAGGAAGGAAGTTCTGTGAGCTAAGGTGCATTCTCACGCACTGACAGCCTTCCAGCCCTGCTGTGTGCTGAACCCCTGTAAACAAGGGGTTTCCTGCCCCGCTGTGGTGCCTCGAGGCTGCAGTTGATGTCCGTAGTCCGAAGGTGAGGATGTTGGTGCTCAAGGAGGTTGAGGAATGTGGCCAAGGGCGTGGTGCTGGTTTGGGGAAACTGGGGTTCCACCAGGGTGCTTAGGTTCCAAGGTGGGCATCCTCCCTCCTAGACCACATTTCCATGCATCCCGGCAGGGAGCGCCCATCACATCCCGTATGATCACGAGTACAGTTAAGCCCTATCTGTCTGCTCCGCCAGCCACACCTGGCAGGTAACGTGACTGGTGGTGCTTAGGAAACGCTTGTGGGTGATTTATTACAAAGTAATGAGACAATTTAATTTGAATCAAGTTCTTTGTACGTTATTGTTTCTATTAGGAAAAACTTGCGTTGCTTATCATGTTAGCAGTGGGGAGGAAAATGGTCGTAATAAACACCAGGCAGGGCATTTTCGTAATTGCAGATTTGAGAAATGGCTTCCTCTAGCGTGCGTCTCTGGGCGAGGGCGTGCATTCTGCATGGGGTCAGAGCCACTGTCTTCCCCACGCCACGTGAAGCGACGCAGCCCCCTGCCCGTGGGTGAGAGCAGCTCCCGGGAGCCAGGCGTCCCCTCTGTACAGGAATTGCCCAAATTCATCACCTCCTGCCTGGACACAGCATGGCCTCCGCAAGAGCAGCCTGGCCGGGGCTGTCGCTCAGGGCACCAGGATGGCACCGCGCACTGGGCTTCATTTCCCCTGTGAATTATGGAGGAGGGGCAAGAGAACACCACTGCACGCCGTATCTCCGGTCAGGAAGCAGGATGCTCGGAGCAGCTGCGTGTGTGGTCATGGGCTGAGAGGCTCCCCCATCCCCTTTGGGAGTAACAGATGACGGGGAAGCCTTCCTGTTCTCCTGCAGCCTGCCCACCCGTAGAGCGGCCCTCTGTGCTGCCCTGCAGCCAGCTCTGTCACGGTGAGCTGGGCTGGCTGCCCACACCCAGCAGCCAAAGTGCCCAAGCTGGCATCTCCGCTGAGCTGGGACACCTGTTGGGTCCCCACCTCGGCACCCCCCACGGAACTGCAGACAGCACTCTGCTCAGCCTTATCCTTCCTGATTGGCAGAGCCCGGAAATTTCTAGGACATGCACTGCCATTGCCATTCCCTGGAGGATCCTCTTTCTAATATAGAGCTCCAGTTCCTGCCTTCACCAGGCCCTGCCACCGAAATGCGATTACAACGGGAATGATTTAGCAGAGCTGCTCTCAGGCCCTTTTCTGCCTTGGAGAAGGCAGGTCTCCCGGCTCCAGCTGCCCTGGGAAGGACCTTTCAGGGGCAATGAAAACACCACCCAGTCTCTCTGTGGGGAGTCCCTCCTGCCTCTCCCAGGTCCCAGGACCCACCTCCACGGACCTTGCCCCCCACATCCCAGTGACCCCTGTCCGGATCTGACTAGACATCACACCCACAGCCCACGTTCCAACATACCTTTTTGCCATGGAAAACATTCAGAAATGATTTTGATCAGTCTGCCTTTGAACCTGCTTGGCCGTGAGTGTTGCCCCGGATCCTCCCCCGGCAGCTCCTGTGTTTCCCCCGCCATCATCAGCGCACCCAAGGATTCCTGCAAGGTGGGAACACCTGCCTGACGAGTCAGCCTACACATAGTGAGGTGACGAGTTTATGGATACCAGCTTTAACAAGTCATGACGTTGACCGCACGTTAAATTTCAGAGATACTGGATTCAACAGAGATTAACTGTGCTATTGTTTGCTCTTTAGATTTGAGAGCTGGTGAATTTTATTTTTCGGGTTATGGAAACGGCCCCACTGCCTCCTGCCTGACGGCTCTGGAGGCCCCTTCTGCACACGCGAGGTGGGTCAGCTGCTCTGGCTCGGCCCTCCCACCCAGCACTCAGATATGTAGCCCCCTCCTCTGCTGACCTTGGACCTTGGACCTCACACTGCACTAGACCGGACATTAGTTCCTCATCCGATGTCCAACCCCTGCCAAAGGGACCACCGGCTTCAGCCCCTGCACAGAGGCAGGGGCGGGAACTCTGTCGCCCACCGCATTCCCCACAGACCACTCAGCCACTTTCAAGGAACAGCCGTGGCCTCTGGTGTTCACACTGATGGCCAGGGAGCCTCCTCAGCCAGCAGCTGACTTGTGCTTGTGAATTGTTGACATGGAAGCATGAAGGTTGGATGGAAGTTCCTGGCGCACGGAGCAAGTTGACCCTGAGTCATTCCAGGAGGATTCGGGCCTCGCCAGAGAAAGGCCAGGGGAAGCCATAGGACAACTGCTTTTCTGTCGTTTCAGCCTCTTCATGGGTGAATCTGGGGAAACGCGTGAGTGGCCCGGGCCCTGCTGACACCTGCACCTCGTGTTACTGCCCAGTTGTGTCCCTAGACGGGTGGGTTGGCAGCCGACGTCTGCAGCCCCGTGTGGCCAGCCGCTCCTGCCCTCCCGCCTCACCACGGCCCTTCAGACGTCAGGGCCAGCTGCCTACCTTCCAGCCCCACTCTGTCTGGAATGTTCTTTTCTCTCCTGTCCCCAGCCCCCCAACCCATTCTCCTATGTACACTTCAGTCCGCCTCCTCCTCCAGGAAGTCTTCCAGGCGCTCTTACGGTTCTCGCAGAACCACGCCCCACACTGTTGAAGCCACATGTTTCTGTGACTGTGGATTGATGCTTATCTGCCTCACTTGCCGGACGTTTGCTGTAACAGATCACCCCAGACGGGGGGCTCGAAACAAGAGAAGTCACTTCTGTCACAGGCCTGGAGGCCAGAGGTCCAAAACCAAGGTGACAGCGGGGCTGCGCTCCCTCCCGGGGCTCCAGGGAAGGGTCTTGCTTCCTCTGCCACCTCTGCTGTTGGCCTGCAGTCCTCGGTGCTCCCAGGCAGGGCCGAATCACTCCAGCCTCTCCCTCCGCGTTCCCCGGCCGCCTCCGCGCTGCCTCTGGTTGTCACCCTCCCTGTGCTTTTCTTGCATGAGGACACGGTCGTCGGCTTAGGACCCTCCCTAAATCCAGGAAGACCTCATCGCAAGACCCTTAACTAACTACACCTGCGAACCCAACTTCCAAGCATGGTCACTTTCTTTTTTTGGAGGGGACAGAGGCTTGCTGTGTCACCAGGCTGGAGAGCAGTGGCACGATCTCAGCTCATTGCAACTTTTGCCTCCTGTGTTCAAGCAATTCTCCTGCCTCAGCCTCCCAAGTAGCTGGGACTACAGGTGCATGCCACCATGCCCAGCTAATTTTTGTGTTTTTAGTAGAGACAGGGTTTTACCATGTTGGCTAGGATGGTCTCGATCTCTTGACCTTGTGACCCGCCCACCTTGGCCTCCCAAAGTGCTGGGATTACAGGATTGAGTGAACTACCGTGCCCAGCCAAGTATGATCACTTTCACAGACACCAGGGGTTAGGAATTGAACACATCTTTTTGGGGGTGTTAAAACCCAGTCTCTCTGGGTAAGTTGAGCCACCATTCAACTGACCACAGCGGACGACTGGGCCAGGTTTGTTCCTCAGCACCCAAGAGTTCATCACCTACCCCGTAGTAGGCATTTGGGAATTGATCTTGTGACAGCTGCATTGATTCACTGCTTCACACGGCAGCTTGACATGGGCCCCAGTTACTTCTGAACTTTGGGCTGAGACTGAAACCCAGTCCCAGCTGAGCAAGGAAGAACTAAAGCTGTCACTGGGTGGAGCCACCAACCCAGCTGGGATCCTGAGAGCTGTGGGTAAAACCATCAGGTCTACCTCAGTAATGCTGGTGTTCAGAGTTAAAACGTCCACATCTGTCCACCCGTGTGTGGGGAGGCAGACAGAGCCACCCAGAGCCCCTCAGGCCCACGCGTCTGGGCCAGCTCAGGCCTGGCTTCCTGTGCCTCCGAGCTGACATCTCCTCCAGGATCAGGTGCTGCTGCCAAAGGAGCTTGTGAAAGTGACTGACAGATTCTAAACACCAGCTGTCATCGCTGGCACCTGCTGCTCACCGGACCTGGGAAAGTGCAGCCTTCCCTGTGGGCCTGTCATGGTGCCCGCTGGGGGAAAGGGAACCCAAGCCACCGCTAAAAGCCACAGCGTGCAGCCACCTGTGGTCTTGCGAGGCAGACACCAGGAGCATCTTCAGGCCCGCCAGCAGGGAGAGACCTCCGGGGCCTGCTGCGTGGCCATCCCTGGGTCCCCATGACCCTCCTGCATTCTTCAAGGTACCGAGTGCTCCAAGAGTACTCTGTAAGCTGTCTTGCAGCATGCAGTGGGACTGTGGGTGGGCACAGACAGGCAAACCTTTGATGGTCTCTCCTACGTGTGGTTCCCTGGAGGGCATCAATGCGGAGGTAGTTGTGTCTCCGGAAAGCCAATATGGTTCCCATAGGAATACCTCCTGCATTCTCCACGGCAGCATGTCCAGGGCAGCCTAGACCCCGTCTTTGTGTGAGCTAGGGAAAGATGCTAACGCTTCCTTAAGACACTCTTCTTCCCTCTGTGCCGAAATTACCATTAGTACGTGTGCCGTGGTGGCCATGATGGAAATGGTTTTCTCCATAGTTGTACAGTGCACAACCTGCCCAGCTGTACTTGGTAGGGCTGGTTGCCTACCTCCTTCACCTTCCACAGCTCCTGTGCAGGTGGATGTTGGCAAAAAAGGGTACATTTGGGGCGTGTCAAAGCGCCCTTCCACCTAGCTCAGAACACATTTGGAGACAGTGCCGCTAGATTACATTTTTTGTTCAGTCAACAAGCACGGGTGGATGATGTGTCACATGGAGAGACTCGGAGGATCGGGGCATGGCATTTGCTTCCAGGGAGCCCACAGTGCCTACTTCAGGCGCGTGGTCAGTGAGCAGGTTAGGGCGTGAGACGGTTTTGGGGAAGGCTGTCCCAGTGGCCACATGGGGAGCATGCAGGCACCCGGTCATTTCCGCACGAAATTGGATTGCCGTGCGTTTCAGCTGCATGTGGAGAGTGGGTCTGCAGGGGCAGGCGCAGGGCAGGCTGGCAGGGGCCGAGGTCAGGGCGGACTCTGGTTCACAGGAACCCCAGTACTCAATGCTACGACTCCCGCCCCCGCCGCAGGGATAGGTTTTAGATTCACGAACCAGCAGAAGGAGCTTCTGTGGGTTTGTTGTCTTCAGAAAGGCCCCTTCCTAAGGCCTGCGTGTAAGATGCCCCCGTCCGATTGCAAGGAGATGGGGGGAAGCCACCGAGTTACACCTTTCAGACACAGCGACTGCAGCTTCTTTCAAGGAAAGACTCTTCTGTGCTAGAGTGTCCCATTGCTTTTCATGAATTACCCGACATTGAGAGTTTCTAAAGGCCTGGGGCTGCCTTTTCTCTTTCCTCTCTGACTTCCTGGGCCAAGCCAGGTGCACACAGTAGGTTGTCTGCAGCACTGAGTCTGCCCTCTGGGTTTAACTAGGAACCCGGGGATGGTTCTGGTGCCTTCTTACGCGAAACCCTGCGTCGCCCTTCACCCACCTCCCACCCAACATCCGTTTCTCCCTACTCTGCTCCTGATTTGAGTCCATACCCATTTTGCATCCCCTCTGGGCACACATGGGGTACCTGGCCTATGCAGGGTGCTGCGGGCATTTGGAGTGGTCTGCAGGATGAGGTCCCTGCCCCCATTGACTCTGGAGAAAATGTCCCCTCTTCCCCATGAGACAAGCTCAGAGGGGACATTTTCTCCAGGGTCACCCAGCTCAAGAAGGTGGGCGGGGATGCTAAGGGTAGCTTCCCCTGGTTACAGGGAGTCTCCCACTCATGGGGATTCACTGGGCATCGCCTTACTTGCTCCTCCTAAACCTTACAAGGCAGATGTTTTTCCCCCACTTTCTGGGTCAGGCAATTGAGGCTGTAAGTAGCCAAGGTGGCCAGTGTCTGGGGTGGGTTTCAAACACATGTCTGTCTGTAAATGAAAGTGAGGCGAGGTCATGGTGGGTGCGGAGTGGGGGCTGTTTAGATACTGAAACAACGCAGGAAAGAGACGTTAAAAACGGTCCTTAATGTCAGAGAATAAGCAGTTTGAAACAGTCTTGGAGCAAGATCTTTGCACAGTTACAAGTGTGGGCTAGAAAATTCTCAGATGCAGCCAGGTGCTGTGGCTTACATCTATAATCCTACCACTTTGGGAGGCCAAGGTGGGAGCGTCCCCGGAGGCCAGGAGTTTGAGACCATCCTGAGCAACATAGTGAGACCCTATCTCTACAAAAAAATTAGCTGGGCACAGTAGTGTGTGCCTGTTGTCCCGGTTACTTGGGGGGCTGAGGTAGGAGCATCGCTTAAGGCCTGGGGTTCAAACTTCCAGTGAGCTGTGACGGTGCCACTGCACTCCAGCCTGGGCCGCAGAGCAAAACCCTGTCTCTAATTTTAAAAAAGAAAGTCCTGGGGTGCATTAGGAATCGCTGAAAAGGTTTCAGCCTTGGGTGTCAATCGGAGAGGTCCCTGTAGGAGGAAGGGAGTCCGGGGGAGGAGAGGGCGGCGTGTGCAGACAGGGAACCCACTTGTACCTGTTGGACTTACAAGCATGCGCTGCCTGCCAGGGCCAGTTATGAGGCATGGGTGGGCGACTCCACGCCCTCGCTCAGGACCTACCAGGCGCGTCATCTTCTTCTCATTTTGCAGGCCAGCAGGTCAGTGACCTTGGGGTCAAAGCAAAGCTGGGATTTGAACCACACTGTGTGTGATGCCAAAGCCTGTGCCCCCACCCACCACTCTGGAATGCCCCGGCCCTCATGTAGTCTGTGGAAGACAGCTAGCAAGTGTCCGGGCAGCCTCACTGGCCCTAAGCTCCCAGTTACAGGGTGTGCTGGCAGAAAGTGGGATGGGTCATCTTGGAGAGGCAGGGTTTGGGTGGCACTGGGCACTGCAGGAGGAGTTGCCCAGGAGGGCAGATGAGCACCTGAGCACGTGACAGGTTCCCCTTGGAGCTGCATGGAGAATGGAGATGGACTTGATCAGCCCATGTGTCCGCAAGGGAGGGTGCAATGCACTGAGCTCCAGACCCTGGGACTCAGCATTGTCCTTCCAGGGCTTCAGGGGGACTCTCGCCCTCGGCAGCTCCTCTCACAGAGAGCAGGAGTGCAGGAGGGTTGAGCAGAGGCTCTTGGCTTGGCAGCTGGGGCCTTGAGAGAACCTTCCATGGAGGAGATACACAGGCTGGTTGCCTGCCTGGCTATGAGTGAACCATGGGGCCTGGGTGGGTGGCTCCCTTTCCGAAGTTCAGAGGGAAAGCAGGTGGTGACTAGAAGGCATTTCCTATGAGGGACACAAGTCTGTGTTCTGGTTGTGGGGGCCGTGGAGACAGGTCGAGGGGCCTGGTAGAGGGTCTGCTCATCAGTGCCTCACATGCTCCTAAATCCATGGCAACAGAACCCCAGCTCTCCCCCTGCCCAGCCTCCTTGGGGTTGCAGAGTCCTGGCCGACCACCAGGCCTGCTGGAGGTTAATGACAGCCGTTAAGTAATGGCTCCCTGAGGCCTCCTGTGACACCACACCAGCGTGGCATGGCCTCATCTGACCCCATGGTGATCCCAAGAGGCCTGTAGGTTTGTTCTTACCCACCCTTGCTATGGAGGGAAGCTGAGGTTTAGAGACCCCCATCATTTACTAGAGGCCACAACAGCCATGTGACCTCACCCCTAGGCTCCCAGGGCCCTGGTCCTCTGACCATGTGTAAGCCCTTGTCTGGTGGCCCTGAGCAGGGCAGTGGGCCTCCAGGACTGAGCCAAGAGGGGCTCATGGTTGGGACCGAGTTCCCCAGAGTGGGGCTCCCTGCACTTAGAAGGCTGTCTCTCGGGACGGGGCAGGGGAAGGAAGGTCAAGGGCCAGAACTCCCCCTAACTGCTGAGACCAGGGTGACCAGTCCCCTAGATTGTCCTGGTCTCCGGCTGTGAAGACGTCATGCATGCTGGGCTATTCCTGGAAGACAGGGCCACCCAGCAGGTCTCCATGCGAGACCCTCTGATGCCGTCAGGGATGGGTCCCTGGAGGGGTGAGGAGCACATGTTCCCTGGCTGGGTCCTCCAGCCTCTCTGAGCCTCATCTGTAAAATGGGAGGATGGAGGGGCCGCTGCCCATCTCCTGTTCAGGATGCCGAGGCCTGTCATCCACGTTTGCCCCGTCCCTCCTCCTCCCCAGGACCCCCCATTCCGAGGTGGCTGCACTGTCACCAGCTGGCTGCACATGGGCCCCTGTGCTTCCTGTAGACCATGAACCTGGTGCTGGTGACAGGCAGAACTGACCCGTACTCCTGGGGCCAAGAGCCCATGAGCACGTGGCCCTGTTTGATACCAGCATCCCCAGGCCTCCCGCTGTGTGCCAGGGGCCTGCTAGTTTCTTCAGGGCCCGTCTACAGCTTTTTCCGCCTGGGCCCCTGGCCTGGTGTCCTTTCCACTCACCCCCAAGGCTCCCACACAGCCCTGCAAGACCCTGCAGAGGCCTCCCTCCCGGCTGGCTGCCTCCCTCCCTCCCTGCTCCCCTCCACAGAGGCCTTCCCAGCTCCCCACTGACTTCCGGGCAGCAGCAGAATCCTAGGGGGTGCCAGCAGCCTTCACCTCATGCCCCTTCTGCCCCCGCAGGCCACCCAGAAGGTGGAGGTGGAGGGCAGTTCATCTGCAGCCAGGAGGCTCGCTGAGCAGTGCCCCGCCCCACACTCCGGGTGCCTCGGGGGATGGATGGGCATGTGGCAAGTGCCTGCAGGAAAAGCGAGAGGACGCGGCGGCAGCTAGACCAGAGTTGGAGCTTTTATGGTTTCTTTCCTTGAAAAAAAAAAAAAAACTGTCATGGCGAGAGGCAAACAGCGTGGCTTTAGGTCATATCTCAAAGGGGCAGCTGCCTAACCCCTCCAGTTCCCCAGCAGTGAATTCATCGTCCCCAGAGGGGGCCAGGGTCCTCAGGGGCTTTGAGACAGAAATGACCTGAGTCCTCTGTCAGGGAGCCCCCCCCCCACCTACCCACTGAGGCTGTGAGGGGCAGGGGGTAGATGCTGGAGGGGGGATGTGGAGAGAGCCCCAGCCGCTCCCCCTCCCCACCCGCTCCCAGCCCAGCCTGCGGATGCTCTGCGCGGGATGACGCCGGGCGCGCTGTGGGCTGTCAGATGATTGTGGGGGCTCCTGCCTGCCGCACACCGCCGGCACCGGGACGGGAGAGGGAGGGGGCGCTGGATGCGACGCGCAGGTCCCTGCGTCTCTGGTGCCTGCTGCCGACTCGTGCAGGGAGCGGATAGGATCTGATTTTTTTTGAACCCCCTTCAAGGAAAAGCAAAACAAAACTGCTGCCCCATTTCTCCTCTGGCCGATCTCCCCAGGCTCCCCTGGAAGATGCGTGTGGCCGGGACAAGCTGGAGGAGCTCATTCCCGACGCCGCCACTGCCGAGGCCGCCGCTGCCACCGCCGCCGTTCGGGCCACTTACTTTCTTTGCCCTGGGTGGCGTCCTGGCCAGCCCCCCTTGAGCCTGCCGCTGGCTCAGCCACCCCTCCGGCAGCCGCCCCACCATGTATGACTCCTTCCTCCGGCTGGCTCCGACTCTGCCTGCCCCCACCCTGCAAGTCTCATTGTGCCACGCTCGCCTATCCCGGTAGCCACCCCCCTCTTCCTTCGCTCCTCCTGCACCCTCGCTGCCTCCTTTCCTCCATGCTGCCTGGATCTGGCGAGCTGGGGTGATTAATTGGCTATGATGATGAACGTCCCCGGCGGAGGAGCAGCCGCGGTGATGATGACGGGTTACAATAATGGTCGCTGTCCCCGGAATTCTCTCTACAGTGACTGCATTATTGAGGAGAAGACGGTGGTCCTGCAGAAAAAAGACAATGAGGGCTTTGGATTCGTGCTTCGAGGGGCCAAAGGTAAGCGCGGCTGCCGGGAGCCTGAATATGTTCCCGTGTTTTGTGTGTGTGTGTGTGTGCACGCCTGCATGAAAAATGTTCCCCAGCTCGGGAAGAAGCATTAAATAAGCATTTTTCCTGGGGGCACTTGGTTGCTAGACAACCATGTTCTTTCACATTCTGCCTTACTCAGAAAACGCTAGGGCTTCCTTGAGGAATATTTTTAATTTCTGTAGACAACGTTCTTCTGAATGGGTTCTCTCTCCCCCCGCCCCCTCCTACCTTTTGTTTTTAAATGATGGGGCTGTCAATATTTTGTGTTCTAGTTGAGCCAGAGGGTGGCTGCGCTCAGAGCTCCGGGTCTCAGATACCCAGGTTTGCCCGGGCCTGAGTTTCAGGCATTAGAAACTGCCCCATCCTGGGAGTGGGCTTTGTAACGGTGGCAGGCATTCGTGTGCTCGCCTCTAAGGTGACTTTGCAAAGGAAATGTGACAAGATGGTCCCCTCTGCCGTGGACTGAGCCAGCAGCACACATGTTACGTGGCCCGTCGTGGGAGGCTCGGGGATGCGGTCCATGGCGGTGCACCCACCAGGCGCCCTGCACTCGCAGCCGCCCCTCCGAAAGAAAACAAAATGGCATCGCCTCCCCGTGAGAGGGGACATCCGCCCACCGCGTGTGTGGCTCAGCCATGTGGAAGTTTCGTCTCGGAGCTTCCGCGCTGTGCCAGGGGTCCCACACCTGTGCTGGGGGAGGCCTCCTTCCCGGCTGGCCTGCCCGCCTGCCTCAGGCTCAGACAGCTCCATAGCGAGCTGTCCAGAGAAAGAGCAGATGCCTCTGTCCTTGTGAGAGCGTCCACGCCTGTCTGTGTGATTTGCTCTCCCTTCCCCCCACGGGAATCTTCATCTCCACACCCACCCACCCCTGGCTACTCCTGCCTCCCTAGAAAAGTCCATCTCCTGCCCTGGAGTCGCACCTGGCAGCTGTGTGGGCCTCAGAGGCCCGAGCCTCGCTGTGCTGGGCAGCGGTGTTCCGACCCCTCCCCCCACATCAGTTCCTGGGGACACTGGTCACACACGGAGTGGTCACAGGCCTGGGCTCCCTGTAGGGAGGACTCATGAGCAGATTCCAAATCCGTAGCCACCCACTGGGTCAACATGATGTTCCGTCCACGTTCCAAGTCGAATTCCCTTGGTTGCGAGTCTACGTAGATGTAAATTTGGCAAGTGGTTCAGTGTGGTGTTTCTGTAGCTCTGTGTGGCAGGGGAGGAACTTTTCCATTTTTAGAACCGAAAATGTTTAGTCACTGATGCTTTTAAAGAAAATGACAGGCGTGTAGACATGTACCAAAGAGCACATGATCCAGCAGAGAGGCCAAGAAGTATGATGGCGGCCCCAAGGTCCAGTTGACTTCATTGCTTGAGTTGCATGGACCCACAAATATGAGTCTCAAGCCCTTCCTGGGGGAGGGTTGGCCTGGACCAGCCACCTGTGCTGGGAGATGCATGGGTCCACTTCCTCCTGGGGTCCCATGGGGAAGTCGGGCAATGTGAACGTGGAAAACGCCCCCCAGGCTTGTAACCAGGCACTGCTTGCCTTCCCAGCTGACACACCCATTGAAGAATTCACACCAACACCGGCGTTCCCAGCCCTGCAGTACCTGGAGTCCGTGGACGAGGGTGGGGTGGCGTGGCAAGCCGGACTGAGGACCGGGGACTTCCTGATTGAGGTAGGGACACAGGTGTCTGTACCTTTCTGCTTGGGGAGAGCGCCGACTCTCAGTGAGATGGTCATTGTCCTGGCAGCATGGCCATGAGGCACGGTCTGGGGGTGCTTGTGGAGGCTGCCATGAACTTTCATAGTTTGGCCAAGTTCTCCCACCGTGGGTGCCACTGCCTGTTGATCTTGTCTTGGGGGCCTTGGCCGTAACCCGTTGGAAGGAGGAGACATCTGTGGAATTTAGCCGTTGGTCCTGAAGTAGAAGGTGGAAGGAGGAGGCATGTGGTCAGCATGATGTTGGGGACATGTGCAGATCTGTGGGTGGTTTAGTTGTGACTCTATAAATAAGCACTAAGAGGAGCCATCATCCCTCCTTGTGTCCTACGGCTGAGTCGGTGAGCACTCTTGTGTGGTGGTTGCTGGCGTGAGGTCTGTAACGTTGATGGCTAAGACTGCGTAGATTTGCAGGTTGTGATGACGGCCCTGTCAGATGGATGATGGCCTTCCAAGACCAAGGAGCCTGGGCAAGGGGATGGCTGGCGTCAATGGCGCCAAAAGGAGATGTTTGAATTCAGATGCTTTGAAAATGAGCTTTTGCTGGTACAGAAAAGAGCATTCCCTTCATTTAGAGAATAGAGGTGTGAGTGCCCATGCTCTGCAAACGTTCCCGAGGGTTGGCACATTGGTGTGTGCAGGGGGTCTGAGGCCCCAGTGCATCCGGGCACCTGGCCTTTTTGTGAGTTTAGGTGTTACTTTTAATCTTGTTGTGTAAAGGAACATGTTACTCTTTGGAAATGGGAAGAAGAAAAGAACCTTATAAGTTGAAAAGATGATATTTTAAAGGTTCAGTAGACTCAAATGGCCCTCGTTGGGAGTTCACATTTCTTGGACACACATGCTCTCCCATGTTACCCTGAGCCCTGCCTCATGTACGTCGGAACTCCAGGTGCAGGTGGAAGGAATGGGTATGTCGCATCCAGCCAGCCACGTGGTGGTCCCTGCCATTGGGCCGGCCAGACACGCCCGTTCTGTAGAGGAGGAGCCCACATTCCCTGCCCTGGTGAGAGGGCCACCCGCAACCATTTCTCCCAATTGGGCCTAAGCTCCTACGTGTGCTGTTCATGCTTCAATTTCAGTAGAGATAACCTTAGAGGCCTACAGGGCTGTTAAGGGGCGATGGAAAGCCAGAAGGGAAGAGACCATGGGAGGAGAGAAAGCCAGGTGGGATGGAGCGGGTGTTTGAACTCATTCTGAGTGCCTCCCGTCGATCTCTTTGATTTGCTGGAAGATACATTTAAATTATTATTGACCAGTCAGAGCCTGGTGTGCACGAGAAACAAGCTTATTTGGGTTCTTGAGTGTTAAAAGTGTCGGATGCACTGCCAGAATGATGGAGACTGGAGCTCGCTGCGGGTTCCTGGGCCAGCTCGGTTTGTAACCGTCGTGGAAATGCGGAGGGTCTGGGTTGAATCATCCTCAGTAGGATGCAGTTGGGATGGATGTAAGTCCCCTTCTTGTGTGTGTGTGTGTGCATGTGTGTGCATGTGCGTGCGTGTGTGTGTGTGTGTGTGTTGAGGGGGGTGTGGCCTTGGGCCTAGCAGCAGGGCTGAAGTCTATAGGTGGTGTGAGAGTGTGTGCATGTGTGACAGGCAGAGTAGGGGATGTTGGAATAGGTTGCTCTTGGTTCTTGATTTTCAATAATAAAAGAGGGTTGCAGATACAAGAGCACCCCCCCGTTGTTCAGCTCATTGGACTGTTTCCTGGATAAACTCATCGATAAAAGAAACGTGGCCTGCTGAGGCACATGTGCGGGCCCCGCACTTGCCTGGTGAGCGGAGCCGCACTGGGTTAGAGGATGTTGCTGTCTGAGGCTGGAGAGCTCACCTGGGTGGGGCCGGAAAGGCGGCGCACCTGTCCTGTTTGAAGCCTCTGTGGAAATTTGGAGCTTTGAGAGTTTCTACGCTTCTGTTTCCTGCTTTGACATTGCTTTTCACCTCTGATATGCAAATATATTTGCCATTTTGAAGCAGGTTTTGTATTCTGCATGACCTCTGACTTCCGGAATTCTAGGAATGGCTAGTCCTGAGATGCATTAGGGCTGCGCCTGCCTTACGATGTCACAGATGGCCCAAGGGGCACTGGGCCCTCCACAACCCTACGAGGCTGCTCCACATGAGTCATGCATTAACAAGGGCACAGGGCACAGAGAGCTAGACCCTGGCACCATCCTGGGTCCTCCCAGTTCATCATGTCCACTCAGAAATTCTCCTCTAGGGGCTTAAGACTGAGAATTCCATTGAGTTGTGTTCCTAGCCACTGGAATTTACCACTGGAATATTAAGATCGTGTACAGCCTAATAGGTGCGTGTTTGTTCCAGCAGACCCTGGTTCTGTGTTTTCAGCTTCGACCTTGGAGGGGTGGTGTGAAACAGCCTCACGTGTCTCACGTGAGTTTTCTTTTTGGTGAGCAGCCAACCCTAGAGCCGGTGGGGTTCCTGAGCTCTCAGTGAGGTGCAAGGTCTGCACGTGAAAATCCGCCCCAAATGCAGGCACTCTGTCTTCCTCACCCCAGGCAGCTCTTGGCAAGCCTTCCTTTCTCTCTGCTGTTTGAAAGAACCTCGAAAGTGTGACAGATTTTTATTTTCCCTTTAAAAATGCATGCTGCGGCCTGAACTTTTGGACCAATGGGCACCCTTTGAAGTGAATGTTGGCTTTTAACGTCTTTGGCATCTCCAGAGCTTCATTTTCTGTCATTAACTTTGTGAGAACGCCCTGACGTGGCCATCCGGCTCTCAGCCTTGGTGCCTGCTGTGGTTTCCTGCTGTGTGTGATTTTCTTGGGTACTTACCAGGTAGAATGTGTTTCTGTCCTACCTAAGCTTTTGGAAAGAGTTCATCCTTTGGTGGTGATTTTGTTCCTTGGTTGACCACCCCCTGACCCCACCAACCACAATCAAAGGCTTTCAGCTGTCTCCAAATTGGGAATCTCATGAGACAGACAGATGCTGGTGCACAACCTGTGTTGTAATAAAAGGTTCCCCTTAGAGGTGGACGTGAAGGATAATCAGATGTCCCGCAGTTAGGGACATTTGATCATGGTGGCTCCACGGACAGTGCGTGGTTGGCATTTCAGATCAGCTTGTGTGCCGGAAATCCCTGGGATGGCTGATGACACCGAGCCATCCCAGATTATGAAATGTCACCAGCCCAGGGGAGAAGGAGCCGGAGAGATTTCAGAGGCCATAGGAGGGGCAGGGCAGCAGGAAATTGAATGCCCCTGCGGAGAATGCCCATGGGACCTGCTGGGGGAGGGCGAGGCTTGCAGAGAGGTGGACGCTGGAGCAGCAACAGCCCCCAAGAGAAGCAGGGCAGGTGTTTCTCTCCATGCAGGCCAGAGGTGAGCATGGGGCCTCCACCAGCCAGGAATGACAGAGGCCCACGTTGCTCTGGTGACAACAGGAAACCCGGTCCAAATTGGTTTTCATAATGATTGGAGCTTGTCAGGAAGCTGAGACCAGAGAGTTTAGTCAGCCCGCCAGAATAGTTTGAAGACTTTGTGTGCTGTCTCTTAGAGATGATCCTGATTAGGCCCCTTCACTCCCACAAGATGGCTGGAGAGGTCAGAGGTTGCTTGAGAAGTTCAGAAGACGTCCTGAGGAGGATGTGGGTGGCTCCTGGGTGACGATAATGCATGGGGTGATTAAGGAGTTGTGGAGGTGGGGACGCCACATTGATGTCATGCAGGGCTCATGGTAGGTCTCCCACAGTGAAACCCGGCTAGGCGCACAGTCACCTGAGGGTTATAGAAACCTGGTCTCCAGCCCACACACCCTGAATCAGAACCGTGAGGCAAGAGCTAGGGCATCCGTGAAAGCTGCAGTGGTGATACCAGGGGTCCCAAGAGGCAGGCAAGGCGATGATCCGCTGGTCCAGTCCATGTTGGTGTTCCAGCCTCTTGATGTGGCAAGTCAGCTAGAGTCTCCTCGGCCCAATGCAGGCAGGTGTGTTCTGCTAATCTCCTTAAGATTAGGACTGACTCTTCCACAAACCCCTTGTTTGGCAACCTAAATTTTGTTTCTTGAGTGACTTTCATGAACTAAAATATCCTGTGTCTGAGACATGCTTACAATGCAGCTCAGCCGCAAGCAGGCAGAAGGCAAACAGCTCCTTCACTAGAGAATTAGTGGGCAGCTAGAGGAAAGATGCCACTGCAGATGTAGCCTCGGGTCCCCAGGAAGAAGGCAAACAGCATTCACAACAGATGTCACAAGAAGCCCGTGTCCTTGTCTATAGCAGCTGAGGCTGGATCTCCAAGCCCTGCAGTGCCCCATCTAACCCTCACGGTCATCCATACAGCCTGTGTGTTCCTCCCCATTTTACAGATGGGGAAACTGAGGCACACAGGTGCAATCACTGGCCCATGGCAATGTAGCTGGTGAGTGGAGAGGGTGGAATTCCATCCCAGGCTGTCCGACTCAGTCATGTCATGGCTCAAAGATTCACAAGCAACACTGATGTGCTTTGTCTATAAATGCGCAAAGGGTAAGAAGAAAAGCAGTGAGTTGCCCGCTTTGTTTTCAAATTAGCAAATACTTTTTTGTGACTATCCTCATTGTTGCTGTCAGCACTCACATGTTGCTGGGGGAAACAAGTTGCCATAAATGTTCTCAAAATCAATGTGGCGGTATGTAACAAGAGCCACAAAGCGGAACCAGGAATTTTACATCTAGGAATCCATGCTAAGGGAATGATATTTAAAAAACAGATAGAAATCACAGCATGGCAAAAACAAGCAGTTGGGGCGGGAGGGACAGGGGCTAACAGTGAATAGTTCAGGGCAGTGGATGTCTGTTGTGAATTCATAAGAAAACATTAAAAATGATGCTTCAAAGGTGTTCTTAATACCAACGGGAAAAGGTTACATTCTACTTAGTGAGAAAGGCAGAATCGAAATTACCAGCACAATATCATCTAATACCATCTTTCCCCAGTACAAGCATAGAAGAAAAAAAAAGGACAGGAAATATTAACCCCTAGAAGGTGGGACTGTGTTATTTTCTCTTTTTTCAGATGCTTCTCTCAGATTTCCTAGAATCGAAGTATTCCTATTTTGAAAAGTATCCATTTCATACATAGGAAAGTATGTCTTAGAACAAAGTAATCCTAGCACTTTGGGAGGCTGAGGAGGGCAAATCACAAGGCCAGGAGTTCAAGACCTGCCTGACCAACATGGTGAAACCCCATGTCCACTAAAAATCAAAAAAATTAGCTGGCTGTGGTGGCGGTCGCCTGTAATCCCAGCTATTCAGGAAGCTGAGAGAAGAGAATCTCTTGAACCCAGGAGGTAGAGGTTGCAGTGAGCAGAGATCACACCATTGCACTCCAGCCTGGGTGACAGAGTGAGACTCTGTCTCAAAAAAAANAAAAAAAAAAAAAAAAAAAAAGAAAGTTGTCTCACACAGGAGACAATGTCCAGTCCCCTTGGCACAGCTGTTTGCTGCTGGAGGAGAAAGCCTTTCCAGGCATTACCCACTTTCCCAGGGTCCATTCCTCACCCACCTGCTGCAGGGCTCAGATGATGCCTGTGGTTTTTGATTGTTTTCTTGGCCCTGAAGTGGCCAATCTCCTTTTTGTGTTAATTTCTCTAAATAGGTTTTCCCTTGCAGTTGAAGCAGGCGACAATATCTTCATCCTTGAAAAGTGGTGCTCGAGTTTGCTAATTACTTTTTCCTCGTATTAAATACTTGCACGAGAGAGGGCGTGGATCTGCTTTATACTCGAGGTTTGTATTTAAGTCAGATGCTAAGAGGGATGCCCTGCTGTTTTCCTTGGATACCCTGGGAGTGTCTCATAAGGCAGGTGCGGTGGCTCACGCCTATAATCCCAGTACTTTGGAGGCGGACATGGGCAAATCACTTGAGATCAGGAGCTCAAGACCACCCTGGCCAACATGGTGAAATCCCATCTCTACTAAAAATACAAAAATTAGCCAGGCATGGTGGTGCGTGCCTGTAATCCCAGCTACTCGGGAGGCTGAGGCAGCAGAATCTCTTGAACCTGGGAGGTGGAGGTTACAGTGAGCTGAGATTGTGCCACTGCACTCCAGCCTGGGCAACAGAGTGAGACTCTGTCTCAAGAAAAAAAATGTTTCTTAGGCTGGTACTTAAAAACAGGACTTGAGAATTGTGAGGCAGCCTCTAGCATGTTTGACTTTTCAACCAAGCTGGCATGAGGAACAGTTGTTAGAGCTCACTGCTCGAGGGTCAACCCCACTCCCCAGCTTCAGTGTTAAATATTAATTGGAGGAAAGCAAATGAAGTCCAGATTCAGCACGATCAGTCATTACACTTGCTGGGTCCCAGTATTCCTTTTGATATAATGGGTGGTTGTGACAGTAGAATCACCTGACGTGAACTGAGTCCACCCCAAGCTCTCAGCACCAGAGTGCTGGACAGAGGTGCTGAGCACAGGGCTGGCATTCAATCAACTTTCTTTTTAGAAACAGGATCTTGTTCTATTGCCCAGGCTGGAGCGCAGTGGCACTATCAGCTCACTGCAGACTTGAACTCCTCAGTTCAAAAGGCCCTTCCACCTCAGCCTCCCAAGTAGCTGATACTACAGGCATGCACCCTCACACTTAGCTAACTTCTACATGTGTTGTTTTTTGTTTGTTTGTTTTTGAGAAGGAGTCTTGCTCAGTTGCCCAGACTGGAGTACAGTGGTGTGGTTGGCTCATTGCAACCTCCGCCTCCCAGGTACACATGATTCTTCTGCCTCAGCCTCCTGAGTAGCTGGGATTACAGGCACACACCACCACACCCAGCTAATTTTTGTATTTTTAGTAGAGACTGGGTTTCACCATGTTGGCCAGGCTGGTCTTGAACTCCTGACCTCAGGTGATCTGCCCACCTCAGCCTCCCAAAGTGCTGGGTTTACAAGCGTGAGCCACTGCACCTGGTCACTCTTCTACTTTTTTGTAGAGGCAGAGTCTTGCTTCATTGCCTAGGCTGGTGTCAAACTCCTGGCCTCAAATGATCCTCCCACCTCAGCCTCCCAAATCACTGGGACTAAAGATGCAGGCACCCCACCCAGCCTCAGTCAGTATTTGTCATTGATTATCATCTTGTCCTTCATCGTCATTAATGATTCCTGACTCACAAGAGGAAACCTAGTTGAACAAACAGTGATGATAATATTATAATAATGACTGATGTTTGTTACCACTGTTATTTCAAGCATGTAGCAGTTACAGAGCACACCCACCATGTGCCAAGTACGTCAGACACTTTCAGCCAAGATCGCATGAGCTACAGCTTCCTTGTGCCTCTGTTATGGGAGACATCACTAATATAGGTGCCTGCCTCATGCCTCGCCAGCTCCCAAAATCCCTGGCAGGCGTGTCTCCTGCTTTGGCTCAAAGCCCTGCTCCCAGGGCACTCACCACCTTGTACAATTCCATGTTGGCGGCTTTTGGGTCTCCTTGGAATTCTTATTCCTGATGCCCACCTTGCCCTCTAGCAGCAAATCCCAAGGCCAAGGCCAGAGCCCTGTTGTGGTTTCCCTGGTGCCAGCATCCCTTGGTCTAGTGATTCAGCCACATCACACAGCTCACATTTCGCTAGCTTGCCTTTTGGGATATTGTGAGAGACTTTGTCACGCATCCTGCTGGTGGCCCTGAGGACCAATCTAGGAACTCTCTCCACCCACCCCACCCACCAAAATTTCTTCAGGTCTTACTTAAATGGTCTTAAATGGCTACTTAATAACTAAATTAAAGACAAAACACCAGGTGATGTTAGCAGGAATCCAGAGTGACTGCTGAATTCTTGACCTGGGGTCACATTGGTGCCTTGGTCACTGAGGCCAATATTTCATTGCATCACACCAAAGACAAGCAGTGTCTGTCCTCCATCCCTCTGAGTGTGGGATGTTTCTGTCCTGACAGCTCGGTGGCTTCTCACTGTGTCATCAGGATCCACTGACCAAGGGTAACAGCATTGAGGGGTCTTTACTCTCTGAGGCTTAATGCACTGTGGTCTTTGTTCTCCTAGGCAGAGGCCATTGCTCTGTGGAGAACCCTTGATGGCTGGGAGCTTCGATCTCTTTTCTGCACATGGCCTTCTGGGCCTGGGGGGTTGTTCTCTTTGTCCTCTATATTGACTGGGAACAGGTGGTTCGGGCTGAGGAGCAGCCCAGGAATCTTGCTGAGAAGGTGGATGCAGACAGCTTGGCAACTGCAAATCTGAAGTCTTGGCTCGTTCATTTTGGGGTTCTAATTTGAAGCATCAGTGATTTCAATTTCAGGCTAAAAAAAGATTCAGAATCACTTCAGGGGACCATGGCTGCTGTGTTCAGATGCCATGGGGCTGGCAGATGGCAGCACACAGGGTTAGAGAGAGGCAGAGAGGAGCTGCGGTCAAGGGCACAGGCTGTGCCATCTGATCCAGGTTTGAATCTGGGCTCTGCCTCTTCTTAACTGTGTGAACTTGTGCAGGTTGCTCATTTCTTGGCCTTAGTTTCTCGAACTGTAAATAAAAGGGTATGTGAAGCATGTAGCAGTTTCTGGCCTCATGAGTTCTCTACAAATGGTGGCAATTGTAAAAATTACTTCTGAAAATTCACTCATTCATTTCTGAAGCATACATTGTGCCCCCCAGGTACTGGGCTGGAAGAAAGGCATGAATCAGACACAGTTCCTTGGGGAACACACAGTCTAGAAGGGGGAGGCAAAAAGCAGAGTGTGGCGAAGGCCCCAAAATAAATCAGGAAAAGGGCTTCATGAAAGATGGTGTTGGCACCAGGCTTTGATGGGTAAGTGAGCTTTTTGTAGGCAGAACTGAGGAGGAAGCTCTTGAGCAAAAGCTTAGAGGATCAGGAATGTTCAGGGTGGATTTGGGGAGTGGTCGGATGCTGTGAAGCTGGGGGTGACCTGCTGGTGGAGTGGGGTCCTGGGGTGTGGGCTAAGTAGGTACAAATATGTGTGGCTGGATGGCAGCACAGAGCAATAGCATTGCCAGATCTCTCCAGGGTGCTGAACCCGTTGTGAGTCACGGTCTCTCTCCAGGGTGCTGAACCACTCCAGGGCACTGGCTCTCTGCAGGGTGCACTGAACCAGAGAGCTGCAAGGATAGGAGGCAGCCTTCCTCAGGGAGTCTGAAGGAAGCCCTCAGCTTGTCCCCTCCCTCCGTCCCTGCAGCTTTCATTTCTGTCCCCTGCGTCCTTGGACTTCCTAGGCATTGAAGGCATAGAGGCTCATTATTTAGTGACAATCTCATCTACTTGGTGGAGAGGAGAGGCCAAGGAACCAATGAGCATCTGCATGTCCTGTGCTTTCAGCCCCACTACCCTCACCACTGAGGCTTTAGCTCACATGCTGCCTTCTCAGAGAGGCCCCTCTGGGCACCCTTGGGTTGCCCTGACTCTCACAGTCACACCGTGTGCTTCTGTGACCATAGGAATCATCTCCTGTGTTAGGTGGTTGACTTACTATCCACCTCCCTCATGGAACATTCCCTTTGGGTCAGAGAGTCTGTTGACCAGGTCTCTGCTACAGCTCCAGCATACAGTGCAGTGCCAGATATATAACAGAGGCCCCAGAGCATGTGTTCAGTGATGGGCACTCCTGGGAAGCAGGAGTTTCACACCCGTCTTGCAGGTAATGAAACTGAGCCTCAGAGAGATTAAGAAGCCTGCCTAGGTCCCTCCAGGGAGGTGTGAATCTAAGCTGACTCCAAAGCTTGTTTCTTTTGCCCTGTGTCTGTCTGTCTCTTTTGTACTATATCTGTCTGAGGCTCTGGGTAAGCCCCAGCTCACTGGGATGTATAGGAGGCATAGTGGACTGACATCTCCACGTTGGGAGCTGCTGGCACCGGGTCCTCTGATGCACCCATTCATGCCTCTGAGTCCTTTCCACCTGCCCTCTCCTTCCTCCCATAACCCACCGCCCCTCTCCCAGCGTGCTCAGCAGGCTCTTGTTAGCACTGATTTGTCTTTGCCTTTGGTGCCCTTTTGCAGGGAGTTTCATGATACAAGCAGTTAGGTTGGCAAATGAACTGGAGGAAGGCCCTGTGCTAAGTGCCCCATAGGATCTTTTAATTGATGGAGATTGTCAGCCCTGGGAATTGGGGTGTGTGCATGCCAACAGTAAGCAGAGTGGGATGAGAAGGGGAGGCAGAGCTGATGCTGTACAGCCCTGAGAATGGAGGCCCCACTGTGGTCTCACGAAGTCCACTGCCCACCAGCAAGGTCTCTACCTCCCTCTCTCCAGGATCTTCAGATGGGTCCCATGGAGAAGACTTTTCCTTGCATCTCCTTTGTGTTTAGTCCCTGTGGCAGGACCCAGGGGGTCCGAGAGATAAAAAGGGGCTGTCCCGGGCATGGGCACCTTCTTCCGTGCCCTAAGGGCTGGGGCTGCAGAGGGAGAAGCAGGGTATCTAGGTGAGAAGGGAGATGGCACTTGTGCCAGGCCAGTGAGGAGATGGACGTCACCATTGGGTGCTCTCCCTGGTCTCCGGAATGTGCCACACCCCTCCTGCCCCCAGACACTTGCCCACAATTGTGCCTTCTCCACCTGCCCTACCAGGATGCCTCCTGCATCTGCTTCCGACGTCTGCTCCTTGAGAGTTGCCTACGATGCCCACTCATAAGCCCTTGCCATGGTCACTTCCTGCGTGTACCCCTTGAGATAAGGGACCACCCATAGCCAAGCACATGGCAAATATCCAATAAATATTCCTTAAGGAAAGGAAGGTACCACCAAGGAGAGCACAGCCAAGATAGAATGACATCTGGAGAAGGGGCTCCTTCCTCCCACACCCCTTCCCCATCTCCATCAGGGCCAGAACTTGAAAAGCTAATGGAGGTGGAGGGATGGAGTCATTTACATCAGAGAGAGCGTGAGAAGCCAGCCCTTCCCTGGAAAGTGCCAGCCTTCTCTCCCCACGCCCACTGGGATCCCGAGGGGAATTGTGTGCCCCTCCTCTTGGGAAATTTTGAGTAAACTCTACCCCCACATCGGCCTGGTGGCCAGTTTTCACATTAGCGTGATTTCACTGTGTCTCGAGTAAATCATGTCAGACAAAATATAATTGGGAATGCAGAGAAGCCAAGGAAAAAAACAGGGACGCTGCCACCAGGAGACAGTGTCCACATAACAAGGTTTATCTCTGTGGATTTTTCTTTCTATGTGTCTGTTAGTAATACATTTTGTCATGTGTTTATACACTTTTTTTTTCATTTGGGTATGTCTTTTTTATTGTGGTAAAATATCCAGACCATAAAATTTTCCATCGAACCCGTTAGCACCCATCCTCCCTCCCCCTTCCAGCCCCAGGCAGACACTCTTCCCCTCTCCCTCTTGGGTCTGCCTGTTCCGGACATTCCTGTTCATGGAATCATGCTCCAGGCCACCTTTTACGTCTGGCTTCTTTCAGCAGCATGTGCTTTAGGTTCATCCGTGTGGTGGCGTGCGTCCATACTACCTTCCTTTTGTGGGTGAATAAAACGTTTCCGTTGCGTGGCTAGACCACAGTTATTTTATCCATTCGCCAGTTCAGGGACACTTGTTTCCACCTTTTGGTTGTTGTGGATAATGTGGACATGAACTTTTTTGTACCAGGTTTTGTTTTCAGTTCTTTGGGGCATGTACTTAGGAGTGGAATTGCTGGGCCATGTGGTAATTCTGTGTTTCCTGAAACTGCTGCTGTGCACCCCAGAGTCCCCATCCTGGGTGGGATGGGCAGACGTTCAGCGAATGCTGAGTTCACAACCTTCGTCACACGCCTGGGCAGAAGAACCACAGAGGGAAGGAGGCCTCGCCCCCTTTTGTTAAGACAGAACTCAGACCCAACAAAAGCTTCCCTGCTGGGCAGCATGATACAGGCTGCAAATAAAGCTCACCACAGCCATGGCAGTGACCGTGCAAAATGCTGATGCTGCTTGAGCACCTACTGTGTGCCAGCACCGTTTCTGAGAGAGTTCACACACATGAACGCACTTCGTGTTCAGTGTATCTCAGTTACTTTTGTCACCTCCTTTCCCTGCATGAGGAGGCTACAGCACAGAGTGGGGACTCACTGGCCCACAGGGACTCGACGAGCAGCAAAGCCAGGCTGCTCTTCCAGGGTCGATGTATCTCTTCCCACCCTCCCGCTCCAACCACCCCCCTGTGCCACCTGTCAGGAGGAGGAGTCCTGTCCAATTTGATGTCTTCTGTGATGCAGATTCTAGAGGAAAGGGGAAAACAAAGGAACAGGGGGAGTTTAGGCAGAAAGCTGGAAGGAACAAAAGTCATGCGCGGGCAAGCCTTGAAGGGAGACTGGGGGCTTACTTTTACACACAGATTATAAAAGGTGGGGCTACCAAAAGATATTGCTTTGTGCTTTTAGTTAGATTTATTTTGGCCGGGTGCAGTGGCTCATGCCTGTAATCCCAGCACTTTGGGAAGCTGAGCCAGGCAGATCGCCTGAGGCCAGGAATTCAAGACCAGCCTGGCCTTGAATAGTGAAACCCCCATCTCTACTAAAAAACGCAAAGATTAGCTGGGTGTGGTGGCAGGCACCTGTAATCCCAGCTACTCAGGTGGCTGAGGCAGGGAGATTCACTTGAACCCAGGAGGCGGAGGTTGCAGTGAGCCAAGATTGTGCCACTGCACTCCAGCCTGAGTGACAGAGCAAGACTCTGTCTCAGAAAAAAAAAAAAAAAAAAAAAAAAAAAAAAGTTAGATTTAATAGCTGGAGAAGTACTATTAAAGATCAGAAACCCCATTTCCTATCTGTTTGGTATCTGGACTATGATTCTTTGAAAATCATTCCAGCAAGGACTGGACCACATGGGGTTAGGGTATCTATCTGGGTTACACACATCTACAAACTTATTTTGAGCAACTGCCGATAGACTCAGGCCTGGAGCCTAGTGATTGGTGAAACAGATTTGAATCTATCTTGTCCTTCTTCCCAAAGAGTGCAGAGGTCAGGTCCTGCGCTTCTCTATAGCCCCATGCCCAGCGGTGGAGTAAACAGGGCAAAAAGTGAGTTGTGTTACTGGTCTTGCCTATTTCAGTGAAGGACGGTAAATAACTCTACCTACTGTGCCACCCCTCCTCCTCTGCTGGGTCCCAATTATCTACAAGAAAGGAGAGGTGCCCTCCTCCCTCCTGCTCCCCATCACACCCCACCCCATGTGCACCAGGTTTTACTCAAATCTAGCAAATTCCATTTAGAGTTGGCTGGTTCCTCAGAGAGTGGTTAGAAAGAGAATTCCACAGAGACCCAACTCTTAATTCTGTATTGAATAGAAAAACCCATCTCAGCAGGCACTTTTCCTGCCCCTAGGCAGGAGCATAAGGTCTTTTTTCTCTGAGGGCTGCTTGAGAAATAGAGGCCCCCAGGCAGGTGATAGAGAGCTCCCAGAGGCTCCTTCTCTGTCACGGCCAGCTTTCAGATTGGTTTGAAGCTGTTCAGATTGTTAGAACAGCTATCAGTTGACATTGCTGTTGTCCCATGCCCAGGCGTGCCTAAGCAGAGGCATCCTGCAGAGTGGTTGCTCCACCCATATTGTGAAAGTAAAGGAAGTGGGGGAAACGGGGGCTGAGGAACAAGAGGGCTGGAAGGGCTGCCCTTGGGAATCCTGTGTACTGGCTGAGGCCAGTTGGGGCCACCGTGCACCGTGAACTTGGAAAGTAGGGAGCCTGATTGGACACTTTGACTTGGGAACGCCTAAGTGCTGCACTTGGGACACCAGCTTGATTACCTGTGACCACCCCAGAGTGCTGAGGTGCCTCCACTCGTCATTTTTTATAGCTGTGTAGTATTCCATGGTGTATATGTACCACATTTTCTTTGTCCAGCCTATCATTGACGGGCATTTGGGTTGGTTCCAGGTCTTTGCTATTGTACACAGGGCTGCAATGAACATACGTGTGCATGTGTCTTTATAGTAGAATGATATATAGTTCTTTAAATATATACCCAATAGTGGGATTGCTGGGTCAAATGGAGTTTCTATTTCTAGATCCTTGAGAAATCACCACACTGTCTTCCACAATGATTGAACTAATTTACACTCCCACCAACTGTGTAAGAGGGTTCCTATTTCTCCACATCCTCTCCAGCATCTGTTGTCTCCAGATATTTTAATGATCACCATTCTAACTGGCGTGAGATGATATCTCAGTGTGGTTTTGATTTGCATTTCTCTAATGACCAGTAATGATGAGCATTTTTTCATGTTTGTTGGCCTCATAAATGTCCTCTTTTGAAAAGTGTCTGTTCATGCCCTTCACCCACTTTTGAATGGGGTTGTTTTTTTCTTGTATATCTGTTTTAGTTCTTTGTAGATATTAGCCCTTGACATAGCCTGATGGGTGAGTCTTTTCTAGCCAGGAAGGGAAACGATCTTTCCAGCCTAAGGCTCACAGTCATTCACACTGAACTGCCTGGGTTTGAGGGGGCATGGAGCATAGGAGGTCAAAACGCTACCCTCGCCGCCATGGGCTACCAGCATCCGAGTTTCCTGGGGTCCACACAATGCTGAGAACAGTAACAAGGACTGTTTCAGTAATGACCTCTGCCACTTCTTGAGCAGTTACTGTGGGCCAGGGTCCCCTTCCATGCTCAGCGGTCTGAGGAGGGAGGTGGCATCCGCATCATTTTGCACATAGAGCAGCTGAGGTTTGGTGAACATAAGGATAACCCAAGTCGCAGGAGATGGTGAGGGAGTGACAGGGCAGGATTCAAACCCAAGTCGGGCTCTGGCTCCAGAGTTCTTGAACACTGTGTATGACTCCTGCTACGGCAGGGAAGTGGGTCAGGGGGCTCTCAGGGGCCCTGGCCACCCTGATGCTGGGTTCAAAGCCCAGGGCACTCGGCCTTGCCCCAGCTCCTGGACTGAGGCAAAACTGGGAAGCGTCAGCCCCGAGGACCCATGGCAGGCGGCGCTGCCTCCAAGTCCTGGTATATGTATCATTCCCCTGTTGTAAATATAGCAGCTGAACCTCTGCAGCACCCATGTGGGGTCAGCAGCGATGTGTTTTAATTCCTGTATTGGACCCAGCTGCACCTGTTCCAGGAAGACATTGTTTTGTTGTCGGTTAATTTTCCCAGAGTGTTTTTTTCTTTTTTTTTTTATGAGCTTTCTGATTACAGTGGCCTGATTTGTTGTTCACTTTTGGTTTTGGGGTTTTTTTTTTCCTGGAGGACAGACTGTGTGCCCAGCAGCCCCATGGCCAACCCCATCCCCAGCCTGGGGCCTCTCTAGACAACCCCTGCCTCAGCCCAGCAACACCGGGATTCTGGCACTGAGCAGGATGAAGCTTGTGTGTACCTTGTCTGCCCCTTCAAAGCATTCTTGACATGTTTTGTGTTTTTTGGTATTCTTTTGAGAGAGAGTCTCACCGTTGCTCAGGCAAGAGTACAGCGGCGTAATCTAGGCTCACTGCCACCTTCACCTCCCAGGTTCAAGAGATTCTCCTGCCTCAGCCTCCTGAGTAGCTGGGATTACAGACGTGTGCCACCATGACCAGCTAATTTTTGTATTTTTAGTAGAGACGGGGTTTCATCATGTTGGCCAGGCTGGTCTCAAACTCCTGACCTCAGGTGATCTGCCCACCTTGGCCTCCCAAAGCGCTGGGATTCCAGACATGAGCCACTGAGCCCGGCCTTTGAGGAGGTCTTTTGATGAATTTCCTACTTGTTCATAGTCCCTGCCAGGCTAGGGTCATCTTAAAGGCAGTCACCTTCTTCTCCATGTGTTTGTCTGAGGCACAGATGTCGATCTTAGCAAAAGTTATGGGCTGTTGTTTGCTGAATAAATGCATAAAGGAAGGAATCAATTAAATGAGCACAGCAAGCTGGGACTCAGTGACTCTGTGCGGTTTGGCAGGCAGGTCTGGAGATCGATTTCAGCGCTGTCCTCACCCCTGGCTTTGCTGAGCTCTGCACCATCTCTGGGAATGCATGTTGGAAAGGTGTGTTCTTCCAAGATCAACCTCCTTGCACTTGCAGCAGGCAGGAGCTGCCATGCAGGAGGGCTGAGGGTCCTGCCCTGAGACTGGGGCCCCTCTCAGTTCCTGTCGCTGCCCCCACCCCACACGGAGGTTTCCAGCCTGGGACCCATTGGGAAGCAGATGGACAGATGCCAGGCATGGCCAGATACAACATTCTCTTCCTTTTAACTGTATGATCGCACTCAAGTGAGGTTCCTAGAGTGGTCACATTCGACACACTCATGGAGACAGAAAGTAGGATGGTGAGTGCCAGAGGATGGGAGTTAGTGTGTAATGGGGACAGTTTCAGTTTGGGAAGATGAGAAAGTTCTGGAGATGCGTACTGGTTATGGCTGCACACAATGCCATGAACTGACCACTTTAAAATGGTAAATTTTATGCTAATTTGTCTTTTACTACATTTTTTTTTTCATTTGAAATTTTTTAGAAGGCAGTACTCTTCGCATTCTGTTTTTAAGTTCTGAAGAGTTGGGCTTTCTTGTTAGATCTGGGGCAAGCCCCGGCATGCTTCCTTAGCTCTGAAACCCGACCAGTGATGACCCCCCGCTTGCCGCCACGTACAACCCTGGGGTCAGCTGAGACCCTGGGCAGGGCTCCAGCTCAGCCCCGACCCCAGGCCTCCTCTACTTTCTCTGTTCCTCCGCCTCCTCCACCTGCAGTCCCCTAATTGGCTTCCTGTTTATTCAGGGCTCTGGCCAGCCCATGGCATGGTTTCTACCTTTTATTGTTGGTCAGCCTTCCCCCGTGGGACCTTAATGACAGCAAAGACTGTCTTTCTTGCTTACCTGCAAGAGAAGGCACCCAGCACCTAGCAGGAGTGCAATCAAGCCTCATTAAAATGAACAAAAAACAATGCCAAAATATAAAAGAAAGAGAGGGGTATTTGCATACCAACCATGAAGTGAGCCCCAAGACGCCATCCCAAATGCCAGCCACAGCTCATAGACCAACCACTGGAGTGTAATGATGTTTCTGCTTTTTAAAGAAGTATGCAAAAATACTATGTGTATTGTCTGTACTCCACATTTCCCAAGGGAACTCAAATATTGTGCAAAAGTTCTAGAAAGCTCCACGCCAATGTGATAATCCTCCAAGGTAAGCTTTCCTCCAACGGGCTACCTTGGAGGAAGATACGGGTTGAGGGTGAGTCACAGGGGGCTCCACTGTTTTTTAATTGATACCTAGTGATTGTACATATTTACAGGGCACATGTGATGTTTTGATGCATGCCCACGATGCCTAAGAGTCAAATCAGGATAACTGGAAAGTCATTACCTCCACCCTTTATTTCTTTGCGCTGGGAACATTCCACATCTTCTCTTGTATAGTATATTTTGAAACAGACAATAAATTATTATTAACTATGGCCACCTTGGACCTTCTGTAAAGTAACTTTAAAAATAAAAAAACTTGTATTATTTGTCTAATTAGAAATAAACAAGCTGGCGAAATGACGGCTCTCAAGCCCGAGGGACCGACTCTGCGTCATTCTCGGTCGCGTTGAGGACTTTTGTCATCTTCATCTCTTCAGCAGGTGTAACTCCTGAGCCAGATATACATCTCCAGGAAACCCATGTCCTCTTTGTGTCACTTGGTATTTCCCAGAAGATGACAGGAGGCGTCCGGGGGAAGGACGGAAGTGGCAGCCCGGACTCCACTTCCGTGGGAGGAAGCACCCAGCTATTGTGGACACAGGGGAGTCGCCTCTCAGCTCCGCCTCAACTGCGATGAGACAGGCTGAGCCGCCGTCCCCATAAACCCAACAAGCCCATCACTCTGTTCTCCAAAGTGGTTCATTTGGGGCAACCTAGTGAGCTCAGTTCTGCCCAGAGTTCCTGCTGAGGCCCCTCTGTTGCTCGCTGGTTAGTTTGTTCACTAGGACATTGTCTTTATCTGGGCTGTTTCCCCCGCCCCGCCCCCGGTGCTGCAATTCTGGATTTAAATTCAAATCGAACGGAAAATCAAAGTGATAAGACCCATGGGCATTTTTAGCCAAGAAAATTTATCTCAAAGGCAGCCTAATTGCCAGTTGCTAGGCAGGATGGTTTGAGGTCAGGGTGCAGCGCAGGAAGTATTGGGTTGGTTTTGTCTGGTTTCCTTTTAAAGAGACCCTGCGGGCAAAGGCTTCACCAACTGGAAAAGCCTGCGAAATGCGGCCTCCCTCAGGGGAATGCCAGTGACCCCACCCAGCCCCTGTCCTTCTGACCTTACCCATCCTGGTGTCCAAGGACCCCTTCTCTCCAAGCCCAGGAACTCCCAGGAAAGAGCCTGAACCTTGGTCACCCAGAAGAGTCCTCCCCAGTCAGAATCCCCAGTGCGACCCTGGCCCAGAGAGACTGGCCCTTTTGTGCTAGCCCAGCTGCAAACTGGGGCGGGGGCTTGCATGCCCACTCAACTGTCCACAGGCCAGGGGCCTCAGGTGCACTTTTCAGAGCTGCACCCATTTTAGACACTGCATATCCATTGCCACCATGCTGGACAGTGTGACAAGCCCCGCACTGGAAACTGGCTGTTTACATGAGCAGCAGAAGTTTATTTATTGCCCCTCTCAAGTCCCGTTGGGCAGGCAGCTCCTCTCCAAGCAGCTTCAGGCTCTTCCCAGCTCCTCCGTCCTAAACACACAGAGGCCCAGGTCCCCAGGCTCAGCCACATCTGGCTGTGGCAGAAGAGAAAGCATACATCACTTCCACTTATGTTCCATTGACTGCGATCTCAACTGGCGGTCATTCCTCCCTGGGGCCAGCGGTCTTGCGGTGCCTCCGTAAGGACAGTGTGTGCCATCCCCCGCTGCTGATCTCATAGTGCCTCATACTGGATTCTCCTAGACAAGCTGGAACACATTTAAGAAGAAAGCATAGTTGACCGGGCACTGTGGCTCACGCCTGTAATCCCAGCACTTTGGGAGGCCAAGGCAGGTGGATCACAAGGTCAGGAGTTCAAGACCATCCTGGCCAACATGGTAAAACCCCATCTCTACTAAAAAGACAAAAATTCTCTGGGCGTGGTGGCATGTGCCTGTAGTCTCAGCTACTCAGGAGACTTGCCTCCTGAGGCAGGAGAATCACTTGTGCCCAGGAGGCAGAGGGTGCAGCAAGCTGGATCACGCCACTGCACTCCAGCCTGGCGACAGAGCAAGACTTCATCTCAAACTTACAACTTAAAAAATATCTGTTCACGATCTATTGTTATTTTTCATCAGGGAGGGATGCCAGGCAATGACCAGCACATGTTTTAGCTGTCTGAACCTTCAGACCTCGAGTGAAGAGGCTCTTTGCATCCCTTTAAATCCCTAGGGTCTCAATATAGACTCCCATTGCCTGCACTCACTGTGCTAAGCAGGTTACCCAGCGGTCGCCTTGCTCCTTCCCAGGAGCTCTGCAAGGTGGACCTGCATGACTCTCTCCGCTTTACAGATGAGTAAACTGAGGCTTTCTGAGATGGAGCAAGTTATGGAGTGTTCCAGAGCCCAGGCTTGAGGGACTGTTCCAGGGAGGGGAAGACGGGGGAGGCATCCTGACAAGGCATGTGCCCTTTCTACCCCAGCCCTCCCCTGCCCGTCGTGGGCCCCTCACTCCAGCACACGTCTGCGATCCCAGGTCGGGGCTGGAGCCTCAGCTCCGTGTGGTCCTCTCTGAAGCAGAGCTATATTCATCTCCTGCGGCTGCCATCACAAATGACCACAAACTGGGTGGCTTAAGACAGCAGCGATGCATCTGCTCACAGTGCTAGAGGCCAGAAGTCTGAAACCCAGGGCCTGGCAGAGCCCTGCTCCCCGTGGTGGCTCTAGGAAAGGATCTTTCCTGGTCTCTTCCAGCGTCCCGTGTCTCCAGGCATCCCGTGGCTTGTGGCTGCGTCGTGTCAGTCTCCGCTCCATCTTCACGTGGCCTTCTCCTTCCTGCGTCTCTGTGTCTCAAACCTTTCCCTGCCCCTCTCTTATAAAGACACTTGTCATTGGATTTAGGGCACAGCCAGGTAATCCAGGATCATCTCCCCATCTCAAGGTCCTTAACTTAATTATGTCTTTTCCAAATAAGATTCCATTCCCAGTTCCGGAGATTAGGACCTAGGCACGTCTTTCTGGGAGACACCGCTCAGCTCACTCTCCAGCCGTGCCTGGCCCCACGTTGCCCGCTCAGCGTTGGAGACACATCCCAGCTGCATCTTCATGTCCTGCAGCCCCCAGCCCCCAGGATGGCCTGAGCAGAGCCCTCTGAGCCCCAGACGGGCCTGTGGGCCTGAAGACCTGAGCCCTCCTCCTTATGTCTGAGCCCCAGCCCCTTCCTTGGGGCTGTCCCTGGGTCCACTGACGTCCCAGTTCCTGCACTCAGAACTTCACCACTGAGAGGGCGAGAGTTTAGAGAGGAGCCGGGTAAAGACCCCGTGGGGCTCGAGGGGTCCACTCAGGCCCTGGAGGCCAGAACCCACCCTGTGGGCCTGCAGGGCACCCTCATGTCCCTGGCCAGCCTGGGGAGTCTCAGGCCACTCCTTCCTGCACCTGCCCCGCCTACTCATATGGATTTGGCTTTACCCAATTAATGTGTTGCTGGGAAAACCAGATGGAAACTGACTCTGACTCTCAGAAATTAAAGAAAAAGTACAGCCAGGCCCTCTTTGCTGTGATGCATGTAATGGTCTCTGCTTTGGTACGATGGTCTGTGTGCCCTGAAAAATTGATACAGTAAATCGGCACAGCATGATGGTGTTAGAAGGTGGGGTCTTCGGGAGGGTCATGAAGGTGGATCCCTCATGAAGGGGAGTCGTGCCCTTATAAAAGGGACCTGAGAGAGCCCCTTGGCCCCTTCTGCCACATGAAGACACCGTGAGAGGAGACCAAGAAGTGGGCCCTCACTGCACTCTGATTCTTCCAGCCCCCAGCACTGTGAGAAATACGTTTCTGTTGTCGAGAAGCCACCCAGTCTGTGGCATTTTGCTATTGCAGCCTGACGGACTGAGACTCTCTTTCAGGCCCTTACGGAGCCCACTTTCACCCCAAGCTGGCCGTTTCCTGAGGCTGCCATCTGAATCCCCAACACAGAGGCCTCCAGATGCCATCAGGGAGTGATGTGTCCTGGCTGCAGAGACCCCCGGCCATCAGGGGCAGCCCCTCCCAGCACTAGTCCAGGCTGGCTCTGTGGGACCAAGGGCAGTGTCAGCACCAACTCTCAAGTCTTTTGTTTTGTTTTGTTTTGTTTTGAAATGGAGCCTCGCTCTTGTTGCCCAGGCTGGAGTGCAGTGGTGTAGTCTCAGCTCACTGCAGCCTCCGCCTCCCGGGTTCAAGCAATTCTCCTGCCTCAGCCTCCCAAGTAGCTGGGATTACAGGCACCTGCAACCACGCCCAGCTAATTTTTGTATTTTTAGTAGAGATGGGCTTTCACCATGTTGGCCAGGCTGGTCTCGAACTCCTGACCCCAGGCAATCCACCCACCTCAGCCTCCCAAAGTGCTGGGATTATAGACATGAGCCACCATGCCCTGCTGCACTCTCAACTTTTTTGAGCAAAGCCAGAATAGATCATTTTCTAGGAAATCTTCCTATTATATATGTAGGAAATTTAGATTTTTAAATTGTTGTACAATAAATGTTAAGCAGACTAAAACAAGATGGGGCTTCCTTGGCCACCATGGGTTTTCCAGAGCATCTGTTGACAGGAGAGCTGCTTCTTCATCCTTGGCTGTTGCAACTCATTCTTTGCTTCCGTTAAAGGCAAGAGGATCAGAGGAGCCAGGGGTCAGGCTGGCCCAGGGCCGGCTGCCAGAGGGGTGCTGAGCAGATCCTGCCACCCCAGGCTCTCAGCTTGCAGATGGGAATCTGCAAGTGGGGCTGGGCAGGTGTGTGGGTGCAGGGTTTGGTGACAGTATAAGCCTTGTGCCCAGCACAGCTCTTTGTGCCCAGCACAGGTCTGTGGCGTGGGTCCTTCGACACTGGGAGCAGCTTGGGCTCCATTGCCAGCTCTGGAGTTTCATTTCCTGGCAGCACGTGCTTCCAGACAGCAATCCGTGGTCTCATTTGTGCCGAGCCTGTTCCCCCCAGACTCTGTAGCTCATAAGCTCCTGCTCTGAGCAGCACAGTGATGATTAGTGTATTTACCAGATTATGGGATCAACTTCTTTGCAGGAAAAAATTAGCCCCAAACTGCCATGTGCCTCACAGCTCACTGTGAGCTGCTAGCTCTCCTGGGGGTGCCTTCCAGCTTCCTGCTGGCCAGCCAGCTGCCATCTGTGAATAGGACCCACCTGGCACGGGGCTCTTGGGCATTCCCGGGGAACCTGTGCTCAGCTGGCCTAAATTGATGGACAGAGAGGGAGCCGACTTGGTGTGAGCCGTGGGTAGCTAGCAGACCCCGAACAGGGCTCCCACCCCGTCACAGGGTAGACTCGCTGGTCATCCCGAGTCCAGCCGGGATTCCAAGGCTCCGTGGGATTCCCCTGGGCTGCCCAGAGTATGGGGTGTGGGAAGGAAGGGGGTCTGGCACCTGGGTCTGTTTTGCAAGGCTGCCGGGGTCTGGGGCCCCAGGGCTTTCGAGGGTCTGGGGCAGCCAGCCTCCCCTGGCTGGGCACCGGCCTCACTCCCAATGCCTGGCATCCTTTGTGTCCTGGTCTTCGTGAGCACTGGGTGGGCATCTTTGCATGGGTCGCACCCTCTCTGTGGTGGCTGCTTCCCCGCAGGTTGGCCGGGGGAGGGCTGAGGGGCTGTCCATCTTGGGATGGCTCTCCAGTGGCCCGTTTGTCTTTGTGGGCACCTGGATTCTGCACCCCAGAGGGAACTGTCAAGCTGGCTATGGCCTGGCCAGGAGAGGAGTAAGCACCCAGCCCAGCCCCACCTGCCCCCATCTGTGAATAGTGGGGGGGTTGAAACGGGCACCCAGGGTCTAGTCAGTTGTGTGCTGCCCACACACTCACTCCATACTCAGCACCAGCCCAGGCCCTCTTGATATCCTGCAGAGAGGAAGACCAGGCCCTGCCCTCACAGAGCCCGTGTGCTGGAGAAGCAGGCCCTGCACGAACTCACAAGCACTACGCGGGTCAACAGGCTCCATTACAGCAAACTGTGACTATACTGTGATGGAAACATGCACATACTCATGCACACACACTTGCACAAACACATGCACATGTACACGCACACACACACATGCACGTGTACATGTGCACACAAACACATGCACATAGATACGTGCATACACAAACAATTGCACATAGACACAAGCACACACACACACACGTGCACATGTACACACACACAGGTACCCACACACATGCACACACGTGCACATAGACACATGCACACACAAATACACATGCACATGTACACGTGCACACACACATGCACATAGACAAGTGCACACACAGGCACCCACACACATGCATACACAAACGTGCACACACAGGCACCCACACACGTGCACATACCCCAGGTGCCCACGCATATGCACACATACACGTGCACACACAAACACATGACGTATACAGGCTCCCACACACATGCACATACACAGGCGCCCACACGCATGGGCACATACACAGGCACCCACATGAACGCACCCACATGCGTGCCCACCAGAGGAGTGTGGCCCTGCTTTCACCTTGATCCTAGACTTCTGGCTGCCAGAACTGAGAGAAAAATTCCTGCTGTTTGAAGCCCCTTGGTTTGCAGTGATTTGTTGTGATGGCCCCAGGAACCAGTACACATGTGCAAATACACAAGCTCTCACACTCACACTGGCACACATTTGCACGCACACACATGCTCTCACATGCTCACATACATGTTCACACATGCTCACGCACACACATACACACATACACACATGCCTACCACATGCTGGCTTACACACATGCTTACACGTGTGCTCACATGCATTTGCACATGCTCACACATACAGTCACACACACCTTCACACACACACTAGGATGCTGTGCAGCTACAGGGCAGAGACCAAGACTTTGTCGACAGGGTGGTCAGGGAGAAGCCCCCAATGGGAAGGATTTAGGCCAAGACATGGAGAGGAGGGGAGAACTGAAGTGAGCGTGGGCCGCGCACCAGGGCAGTGAGGGCAAGGTCCTGCCTGGACCAGGGAAGGATTCTGTGTGTTCTGGAACATTCAGGAGGGCCGGATGCTCTATAGAGCTTTTCAGGCTGTGGCAAGGTCCAGGGCAGTGGGGAGCTATTGGAGGCTCTTGAGCAATGGAGAAGTGTGGCCAAAGGCTTACGAAGACCTTGTGGAGACTGACCTCCAATAGATCTCAGCCCCTATTCGCTCCATTCAGTTCCTCCCCTCCCTCCCTCTCTCTCTTTTTTTTTTTTTTTAACAATTATACTTTTTATCTTTAAAATTGTAGTATAGTGCACATAACATAAAACTTATCATCGTAATCAGTTTTCAGTATACAGTTCAGTGGCACTAAGTACATTTCCATTCACGATCGTCACCGTCCATTTCCAAACCCTCTCACTTCCCAAACTGAAACTCTTCCCCATTCAATACGCATCCCCATCCCCTCTCCCAGCCCTGGCACCCACCATCCGACTTTCTCTGCCTATAAATTTGACCACTCTAGGGACCTCAGATCAGTGGAACCCTGCAGTATTTGTGTTTTTGTGCCTGGTTTATTTCACTCAGTGGAATCCCTTTGAGGTTCCTCCGTGTCGTAGCATGTGTCAGAATCTCCTTCCAGTTTAAACCTGAATAATAAACATTGCCCCCGTACGGAAAGACCACCTTTTGTGTGTTCATATGTAGGCGGACACTTACATTGCGTCCACCTTTTAGCTATCATGAATGGTGCTGTGACCGTGAACACGGGTGGGCAGGTAGCTCTTCAAGACCCTGCCGTCAGTTCCTTCGGGCGTAGACCCGGAAGTGGCACTGCTGGCTCACATGCTCATTCTGTGTTTAACGTTTTGACATATACGTGAGGAGTAGCCAGGCCGTTTTCCACAGGGGCTGTGCCACTTCCCCCTCCTGCCAGGGCGGGCTCCAGTTTCCCCGTCCTCACCAACGTCGTTACTTTCTGTTTTAGGACCGAGGCCATCCTGACAGGAGCGAGGTGGTATCCTGTTGTGGTTTTGAGTTACCTTTCTCTGATTGATTAGCGGTATTCAACATCTTTTCAGAAAAGTGCTTATCGGCCATTTGCAGCTCCTCTTTGCAGAAATGTCTCTTCAAGTCCTTTGCCCATTTTGATTTTTTATTGATTTCATTTATTTACCTACTTATTGGAGCGCAATGGCATGATCTCGGCTCACTGCAACCTTTGCCTCCCGTGTTCAAGCGATTCTCCTGCCTCAGCCTCCTGAGTAGCTAGGATTACAGGCATGCACTACCACGCCTGGCTAATTTTTGAATTTCTAGTAGAGACCAGGTTTTGCCATGTTGGCCAGGCTGGTCTCAAACGCCTGACCTCAAGTGATCACCCACATCGGCCTCCCAAAGTGCTGGGATTACAGGTGTGAGCCACCAAACCCCACCAGTTGGCCTGTTTTTAAATTGCATTTTTGTTTTTGTTGTTGAGTTGTAAGAGTTCTCTGCACATTCTAGGTATGAACCCCTTACCAGATCCATGATTTGCAGATATTTCCTCCCGTTCTTTAGCTGCCTTTTTGCTCTGTTGATCATGCCCTTTGATGCGCAGTTTTTAATTTTCATCTACTTTAGTATCTGTTTTTTCTATTATTGGCTGTGATTGGTTATGCAAGAGATTCTTGCCATCCATATACAGGTAGGCCTTATTATTCTTTTTTCCTCCGGTAAGTCCCAGGCATTACGTCACTCCTCTTCCACGTCAGCCTGTCTCCCAGCAGCACGGCATCTTTCTTGTGGCCCCCAGTGCCAGTGTCCCATCCACGCACCCAGCAGTGGTCCCTCCATGAGCACATGTCCCAGATTATCTCATGAATGTCTTCACAGTGGTGACTGACCCAGGACCCACTTGGCACTTGGTAAATATATGTCCCCAAGTCTTCATTCTGGCCCACCTCCCCTGTTTCTTCCAGGACGTGTTATAGGGACAGGGTAGGTTGGGGTAGGTTGGCCATAAGCTGCTCCCCACCCCAGATGTGACTTCCACCTCCTGTGGTGTCATCGGCCAGTCCTTGGGTCCGTGCTGTTTATGTTGGGACCAGCCACACGCAGATGATGTGAGCTTCACGCCCCATCTCCCCACGAGGCAGAGACTGTGCACTGCACCTCCGTGATGAAAGCCGCACCCGGGCTTCAGGTGGTAACGATGAATCCTTCCCCTTGAAGCTCCTCACCAGCTGGTCACCCAGGGGCCTCTCTCTGGGGTGGGCCCTGGACGCATCAAAGAGTCCATTGAGGCTTGCGTATGGTGACTGCCTAATCCTGGCATTCCTTCTGCGATGAGCTGAGAGTCTTCTATCTCGAAGGATGTCCCCATATCAAATAAGATGACTTGGTTAAGCTAAACACTGTTCGATTCTTTCTTTTTCATTATCAAGTCTCTCTGGATGAAGCTGATGCTTCAGTGATCTCCACTGATGTCCAGTGAGTTGGTTTTCTATCGTGTTGTTGGGGGATGAAGTGGAGTCTTCTTCTCTCTCCCTCTGTCCTCTCTGCCCATCTCTCTCTCTTCCTTACCTCCACACCCTCCACTGGTATATCATTATGAACTCAGGGTTTTTGTATGTTCAACTCAGTGTTATTTATATATATGTAACATATATGCTTAATATACAACATATATGTTATGAATTCATATATGAAGACTATTATGTTGTATATTACATTGTATATAACATATATTCAACGTATGTATTTATGTAATACAAATGTGTATTTATGTAATACATATATAAATATATGTATGTATAAATATGTTATATATAACATGTATTTTTGTTATGTATATAAATATATGCATGTATAAATATATATGTTTTATATATATATATATATATATATATATATAACATATTTGTACAGTCAACTTGCCTTACGAGCTGCAGATGCTATTTGGCATGGTGCCCAGGTTGCCCATCTGTGCCCAGTGGCAGCCCCCTCATGCCCGGCTCTGGGGATCCCAGGGTCTCTCTCCTCCATGGGCACCTGCACCTGCCCTCGTCCCCCTGCCTCTCATCAGCCAGCACTCCTTGCGAGCGTCTCAATGAGATCAAAGGGGCCCAGACTTCTCAGAGACCCAGCTTCCCAGGCCCTCATCTTGCTGAATGATGTCCTTTTCCTCCATCCTCCTCCTGGTCCTGTCTACCCTTCCCCCAAGTTACCTTCCAGATCAACGTGACCTCATTTCTAAAAATAAAGCCATTAGTACTTTCTTCCGCAGCCCAGATGTCCCCGCACACCCCCTTTCCTGGCTGGCTGACCGGCAGGGTCCCAGCACCCATCCGCTCACAGCAGGCGGGAGTGGAGCAGCGCGTGGCTGTGAGCTCGAATCCCTGGGAGACAGGGGTTGTCAGGCACCTTCAGGGGAAGATGCCATGGAGAGACGATTCTGTCGTCAAAGGCGCTTCTATAAAACAGTCACAATTGGGATTTTTATCGAGGAGAGAAAGGAGCTCTGGTTGAACCTGGGAGGTGTGCCTGACTGAAAGGCATTTCCCAGCCTGCCTTTGCACACCTGCAGCCGTTCAGGGCCCTCAGTGGCGCCAGGGGCAGAGAGCGTGGATGCTACCCTTGAAAGTCCGTGCTGTTCCCTCCTCCCTGATTGAAGAACAAATGGCATTCTAACATTTGGCATCTAAAGAAACATTTCCTAGAACAGAGTGAACCTTTGCATTGTCCTCTGAAAACATTTCAAAAAATAAGGGGGAATCGAATTAGTTAACTTCCACCTGTGATTCTGAGAAATGTAATATATTTGATAGAAAATTACCTGTGGAAACTGCTTTCCTTCTCTGAGACTCATGTTTTCTGAGACGGGTGCAGATGAGTGCTCAGCACGGGCTGGGGCATGATCCAATTACGCAGCGGATTTCAGACGCCCAGACTTGGAGCTGAGGAAGCCTGGCGCCCTGGGGAGGACACTGCCTGGAGAGAGGCTGGGAGGTGAGGGGGCCCCGACTGCTTTGGGCCAGGCTTCAGCCTACAGGGCTATTGTGTTCTTATGACCCCAGCTTGTCATGCGGAAGTGTCCTCACAGACACTGGCCACGTCCCCCGCTGCGGGGGCACCTACACTGCCCTATTCCGGGCGCCTTCGGGGTCACCTTGCCCTGAGCACAGCGTGTGCCTGGCGCAGCATTCAGTGACTCACTGTCTGCCGGGACTTTGCCGAGTGGGTTAGGAGCGGAGCCCCCCTCCATGATGGAGAAGGTGGATACCAAAAGAAATAGGCCAGGGACATGGTTTTCTTTGGAGAGGGCAGGCGGGAGGGAGGGGCTGTGTGTGCGTGTGACCCCGGGAACCTTCCGGATGGCACGTCCGTCCCCCAGCAGGCTCCTCCCAGTTTCCAGCTAAATGTGCCACTTATACAGATCTAAGTTGTCGTGAGTCTGGTTGAGCCTTAGGCTCCCCTGCCGTGTTGTAGGCACCCTGGGCCTTATTTGCTATAGACAAGTCATCCCTCCTGTTCCTAAGGCCATGTGGCGGGGGGCCTGGCTCCTCCCCGGGTGGTTTGTTGGGGCGGGAGTTCACATCTCTCAGGTCCTCTGAAGGGCTCTCACTGCTGCTGCCATCGTTCCTGTTGGTCTTCTGTCACTTCTCCCATGAATGCCACAACCCTTTGTGGGTCAGATTCTGGAAATCAGACTCTGTCGTCCTCCTCTGCTGCCGGGTGCTCCGTGTCCGGTCCCCAGGCCCCAGCCAGTCCTGAGCATGCGTTGGGCGCTGGATGGAGGGACCACAGAATGGACAGGCGCAGATCACACCAGCCTCCTACACGCTCACCGTTTGTGCTGGTGCCCTGCGCCTGCCGTCACAAAGGGCCACCAGCTGGGGCTTTACCAACAGAAATGTCCCCCCTCACAGTTCTGACAGCAGAGTCCAACAGCACAATGTCATCAGGGTCCTCTCCCCACAGGGCTCTATGGGGGGTGCTGCCTTGGCTCTCCCAGCTTCTGGGGCTCCAGGTATCCTTGGCTGATGGCCACATCCTCCAGTCTCTGCCCCCATCTTCAGGTAGCCATGTCTCTGTGTGTCTGTACTTTCCCTTCTTATGAAGGCACCAACCAGCGGACTTAGGACCCACCTACTCCAGGGTGACCTCATCTCAACTGATGGCATCTCCAGCAAGCTTATTTCCAAAGAAAGTCACATTCTGAGGTTCCACATAGATGTGGATTTTAGGGGGACAAAATTCAACCACTACTGTCCCTTTCCTTGAAATCACACACAACTTCCAGGGGCCTAGAGATGCCACTTTGTCCACAGATCCATTCCTGGCCCCGCCTCTGTCTGGGCAGCCTGGGCCTGACTGTCTTTCTGTCTGCTGCCCTCACAGTCCTCAGCCGTGGCCTGGTTCCTGTCCTGGGGGCTGACCTCGCTGGACCTGGGCCTCGCTGCTGCCTGCCGTCTGGCCTCAGGGCACCTGCACAATCAGTGCTAGCCCAGCAGGACGGCTGGCCTTTCTCTTGCTCTGAGCACAGGCCCTGCAGCCCGCCTCTCCCCATAGCCATTAGGGAACCTTCTAGCCTAGGGCAAGCTGAGCAGGGGCTCGAGGCCCACCATGGTCCACATCCAGGGCCAGGGCCAGGAGCAGAAGTGATGTGCATGCTGGCTGCCCCACTCTGGAAGCTACAGGTGACATCCTCGCATGTCTCACTGACAAGCACCTTGGGTTCTCCTGGTCATTCATAGCAGACAGAACTGCGAAAAGGGGTTTTGTAGCTGGGTCTGTTACCTGCCAAGACAAAATTAGGGGGCGCTGGATGGCTAGGCCCTTCATTGCACGCCTGAGGAAGTGAGGCCCAGAGATAGGTTTACTTGAGTCAGGGCACTGGAGGACACTGGGATCACCCGCTCTGCAGCAGGTGCTCCCTGGTGGCCCAGGTGGCAGCTTCCTGAGGGCAGCACCCCCCTCTCCCCAGCTTGGAGCTGATGTCAGAGCGCACCCTGCAGTGGTGGCTGAGGTAGCAGTTTCGAGGCACTTTGGGGAGCTGGGGTCCCCGGTGTTTGCCAACTCATCCCGCTACCCTTCCCACCACGCATGGCCCCCAGGACCACGGTGGCCTGAAGCCTGTGATCTGGACCTCTCTCTCCCGCCAGGCTGGAACCTGCTGGACGTCCATGTGTCCCACTCCCTCAGGCCTAGAAAACCCAGGAGGCCAGCCACGGGGCCACGCTCCGTTCTGTGTCCTCGTCACCAAGCACAGGTTGAATGACAGAGAACTAACCAAACCCCTGAGAGCATTTGAAGGAGGTGCTTTCAGTCTGGCTCACTGCCACCTCCAGCCTTTCGGGCAGCGGCCCAGCTAGCGTGGGTTAGTTGTCGGGGCAGGGGACAGGGCGTGGCTCCGTGGAGCGTACACCCAGGGCTCCCTAGGTGGAAGGAGGGGCCGGGCTCTTCCGGTGCTGGGATGTGGGGGTGGCTTGGAGCGCTGACAGAGGAGGGAGGGTGCCTGGGGTGCGTTTCCCTCTGAATTCAGGCTGCAGTGAGCACGTGAGTGGTGGCGCGCACATGCCTGAAACCAGCCCTCTCTGAGTGTTGGCGTTTCCCTCCCAGGCTGCAATCAACTCCAGGCTTAAAATTAATTTCCCTTCCGCTCCACAACAATGGCGCAGCCTCTCCCCAAGCACAGCCTGTCTTTGTGCAGATTGCACTGCCTTGTCACACTGGAGCCCAGAGCCCTGGAGCTGGGATGATGTCGCTGGCCGGAGCCTGGCGTGGTACCTCGATCCTCCGGGACCTGTTGGTGCCCCTGCTCAGGGGACTCTTCTTAGACAATGAGTCTGAGCCTGTCCTGGGGTGGGCAGGAAGGCAGAACCTGCGGCAGCCCCACACCACCCCGAGGCCGTGCTGACGGCCAGCAGGATGGCGGGTCTCCACTGGCTGGAGTTTGGGAAACCGGAAGCTGGGGGGTGACGGCAGCATCAGGATGCTGGGTGTGGAGTGAGCGTGGGGCTGGTGTCGGGGCCAGCTCTGCCACCACCTAGGCTCCTCCTCTGCAAAACAAGGAGCTGGATCTGGACCTTTCAGGGCTACTACAAGGACTGAAGGAGGCCCCGGGAAACAGAGTTCTTGATATATTAAGGCACTCTTGGTAGTGACTAGGCTCACTTTGCAAGCCAGGGAAACCGAGGCCCGGGTAGGACAGAAGGGGCACATGTGTTTACTGCCCTCTCTGCCCCCTGACTTAGGTGGCATCCGCCTCTACCCCTGCTGCTGGGCCCGTCAGAATCTGGTTTCCGCGTTCTGCTCCTGGACCCTCCCATGAAAGATGGGCTTCCCTGGGAGATCACCAGTTTTAAGAAGTCTCGGCTGGATGCGGTGGTTCACACCTGTGATCCCAGCACTTTGGGAGGCTGAGGTGAGCAGATCCCCTGAGGTCCAGAGTTCAAGACCAGCCTGGTCAACATGACAAAACCCCGTCTCTACTAAAAATACAAAAATTAGCTGGGAATGGTGGTATGCACCTGTAGTCCCAGGTACTTGGGAGGCTGAGGCAGGAGAATCACTTGAACCTAGGAGGCTGCTGTTGCAGTGAACCAAGATCATGCCACTGCACTCCGGCCTAGGTGACAGCAAGACTCCATCTCAAAAGAAAAAAAAAACTCTCTTCCTTGCTACGCATGCTGACCTTGTAAAAGGGTACCCTTTGAGGTCCAGTACAGGTTGAGCTAATCTAAAAATCCAAAATCCAAAATGCTCTAAAACCCCAAACCTTTTGAGCATCGACATGATACCACAAGTGTAAAATTCCACACCTGACCTCATGGGACAAGTCCCCATCAAAACACAATGAAAACTTTGTTTCATGCACAAAATTCTTTTTTTTTTTTTTTTGACACAAAGCCTAGCTCTGTCCCTAGGCTAGAGTATAGTGGCATGATCTCGGCTCACTGCAACCTCTGCCTCCCAGATTCGAATGATTCTCTTGCCTCAGCCTCCCGAGTAGCTGGGACTACAGGGGTGCATCACCACACCCTGCTGAATTTTGTATTTTTAGTAGAGACGGGGTTTCGCCATGTTAGCCAGGATGGTCTCAATCTCCTGACCTTGTCATCCGTCCGCCGCAGCCTCCCAAAGTGCTGGGATTACAGATGTGAGCCACTGTGCCTGGCCGAAATTCTTTAAATGTTGTATAAAATTACCTTCAGGCTATGTGTGTGAGACGTACATGAAACATAAATGAATTTCATGTTTAGACTTGAGTCCCATCTCGAGATATATGTGCAAATACACTCAATGTACATGCAAATCTTTCAAACTCAGAAAAGATGCCATCCAGAATACTTTTGGTCCAAGCGTTGAGGATGAGGGGCCTGCAGCAGCCAGGGCAGCCGGGTTAGGCTGCAGTAACAAATCATCTCCAGGTGCCATAGCTTAAGAACACAAAGGAGTATTTCCTGCTTACTCCCATGGCCCTGCTGGGTTTGCTGGGTGCTGTCCCTTGCCATTCCCACTGACTAACCCGGGTGGGTGAAGCTCCCACCAGCCAGACCATCATCCGTTCCTAGTCGCCACCTCTGGGTTCAAGGGCAGTGTGGCACGTGTTGAGTTGGTCTTCCCTTTCCTGGAGTGACACCCATCCCTGCGGCCCCAGCTCACGGGCCTCACCTAACTCCAGGAGGGTGGAGACCAGCAGCCCTGCACGTGCCCAAGAAGGAGGAAAATCGGAATTTTGGTGAACAACTCTGGTGTCACAGACCTCAAAAACAGGAGCCTTTAGTGCTAGAGAGAGCTGTGAGAGGAGACATGTCAGGCACAAAGTCCCCCAACACCACACCAGCACCCCCACTTCCAGGCTCCCGTCTGATCTTCCCAGCCATGCCAGGTCAAACAAGGGGCCTCCCAAGGTCCCTGTCTGGGGTGCCCAGGAAATTAGATGCGTGCTGATGGAGGACCTGGAGACTGCTGCCTTCATCCTTGCTGGGATGGGGTCTTTCCTCTTCACGCTGCCCACTCTGGGCTGGGGAGTGTCATGATGTGGCTTGGGGCACATTATTTCTCCACCACAGCAGCAGAGGCCAGCCCGGCCTCCCGTGGGTGGGCCACCTTGGACTCCTCCTCTGCAAAATAAGGGGCTGGATCTGAACTTTTGGGGATACTACATGGATTGACCTTTCAGGGGACTACAAGGACAGTAGCCTCTGGCCCAGCACGGGAGCCATCGGCCTCCCGTTTCTCACAGTCTGATGGGCTCCGTGGCGTGAGCTCGCCACCCGGGGTTGTCGGATTAGACCAGATGAGACTGACCGACAAGCTCCCAAGTCAGCCAGGAACACCAGGCTTCCCTGGGATAAGAGGCAGGATCTTTCCCTGGTGTCTCCCTGCCGCTTGATCCCGGCACCAGGCTTCACGCCACAGTCAAAGCAGATAGAGTGGGTGATATGTTTGTTTCATAACCATCCCTAAATATAGAGTGCATGCTAAGTGATATCCAGAAGCCATGTAAAAGAAAACGTTTGAAATGTTGCAAAGAGGATGAGGCATCGAGTGGACCAGAAACATGTCTCCCTAAATGGGCCCAGCAAACCGTGTTGCTGGGGGTGTTTTCCGTCGCCAGCTGAGTTGTGACTCTCGGCAACGGTCTCTTAGCAACCGTGTGTGCGGGGTACCATGCTCAGCCTGGGATGGGAGGCTGGGACAGAGGCTGCCTGGGAGAGAGAACAAGGCGGCGGAACTGGAGGCGGGGAGGCCCCAGAGGCCTGCAGCCCTCGGCCCTCCAGGTGGGAGAGGCCCCGGGTTTAGAGGATTGATTCTCCAGGTCCCACGCTGGTCTGGTGGTTTCCGTGGGGTGGATTACTGGAAACTTCTCTTCCTGCATTTTTCCTCCCTCTACAGGGTGCGTTTTATGCATGAAACTGTCCTCCTTTTTCATTTTTGCACAGAGGTCTTCTCCTCCATTAGCTGGCTCGTTGCTAAGAGGCTGCACGGAGATTACTCCCAGCTTGGGCTCGTGGACCTCAGGGAGGGATGGGGCCGGGGGAGTGGAGGGGCCTGAGTGAAAGAGGCGGGTGCAGAGCCTGGCTCAGGGCCCACATCCCCCACTGCTCAGAGCCTGGTCAGATTGCCTAAGGTCTGGGTCTCAGTTTTCTTGATCTGTAAAATGGAGGGAGGGAGGAAGGAAGGTCTGTGTAGTGAAGCACCAACTTGATCCAAAGACAGGGCAAACCTTTGCCTTCAGCTCCTGGGAGGTGGTCTCTGGGCCCCTGGAATTTCCTGCCTGATGTGCATGTCTCTGTTTGCCTGGGGGCTTTGACTGCTGGACAGTCTGACAGTGTAGTTTCTGGTGGAGGCTCTGGGTCATGCCGCATCAGGTTGGATCTCCAGAGGAGGCTGGAGACCAGAAGGATTATCCCAAACCTCCAGGAGGAGCTGGAAACTAAAGTTCAGCTGCCAAGGCAGTGCAGATGGAGCTCCAGCAAAGACTCGGGACACCGAAGGCCCAGGAGCATCCCCGGCGGCCATGCCCCATGTGTGTTGTCACACATCACCTCCGAGAGGGACTCCTCCCCACTTTCCCGGGGAGGACGGCAGACACCCGTGTCCGGACCCTCCTGGACTCTGCCCCACACCTCCCTGCCCTTACCTGATCTTAACCTGGATCTCTTTGCTGTAATAAACCGTAACTGTGAGCATAGGTGCTCGTAGGGAATTCTGGGAGTTTTTCCCACAAATCGCCAAACCTGAGAGTGGTCTTGGAGACCCCTGGAACTTGCAGCTGATATCCGAAGTGAGGATGGGGTGGTCTTGTGGGGGCTGTTCTCTCTTACTTTAAGTTGGCTAAATTCCTGGTGAGACCCCTTGGGGCAGCCGCCGAAGGCCACCAGGGGAGTGAGCCAATAGAGACCACGCTCTGGGTGGTGGCATTCCCTAGAGGCGCCCCTCGGGGTGTAGAACTGGGACCGTGTCGCCCACAGCGGCACAAGGAACATTTCTAGCAGGATCGTCCTCTGTTGCGGGCTCCTCCTGCTCACTGCAGGGTGTCCAGCCGCAGCCCGGCCTCTCCCCGCTCCAGGCCGGCACCACCCCCCAGTTGTGACGACCAAGAATGTCTCTAGATGTTGACAAATGTCCTCTGGTTCCCTGGGGGTTGGGGTTGAGGGGTCACAGTCGCCCCTGGCTGAGGGCTGCTGCCTCAAGGGAGAGACGGTTTGGGGCTTTGTTTTTGAAGCAGGCTGTGGCCCTGGGAGCATTTCTTTGGAAAGATGGAAATGGAGGCTGAGGGAAGTCTGGAGTGAATCCTGGCTCAGGCAGGAGGGACGGTTGTTTCTCTCTGTGAGGGGTGCGGTGCATCCAACACCCCTTGGCCTCAGGTCTGAGAGCGGAAGAGCTAACAGGAATCCCTCGGGGGCACCAAGGAACTGGCTGGGGGCGTTGCTCCATTCCCACCTCCTCCATGGGGGAGAGGGGTAGGATGGCGGCTTGGGAATAAGACCGTGCAGGTGACAGCCCACCCCCATCAGCTCCACCCTCAGCTCCCAGGAAGTGGCAAGCGTGGTCTCCATTAGCCCTGCACGCTCCGCGGCCTCAGCCCCTCCCAAGGCTGGAGGCTCCCAGGAGGCTCCGGGCCCATCCCCCCCCAGGGGAACCAGGGTCTCTGCTCCCAGGAGACCACACCTGAGGCTGCCTCTCCCTGCACAGGTACGAAGGCCCCCAGCTCCTGCCTCCTGTAACTCCAGTTCTTGGTGGCATCTCTGGGTGCACCCTTAGCCCTGAGTTGTGGCCCATCCTATCCCCTAGATTCCCAGTGGGATCTCCATTTCTGGCCACACCCTGCCCTGGCCTGGGAGGGGCCACAGGCTGGAAGAGATGCCCTGGGACCTTCATAATCCTGACAGCCCCAAATTCTCTCTCCTTCCTTGGCCTAAAGCAACTCTGTCTGGTAGAACTTTCTGGAAATGTCCCATGTGCTCGATATAGCATCACTGGCCACACATAGCTACTGAGCACTCAGAATCCAGCCATTGTGGCTGAGGAACTGATTCTTAGTTTTATGTATTTAATGTCTATTAATTTAAGCGTAAGCAGCCGGGGGTGGCTGGGGAAACTGTGTCAGTCCTCCCATTTGATGAGAACCATCTTCCATCAGCGAAATGAAGGAGCTGGGAAGAATCTGCAGTCCCCTCTTTCTTTCATTCCAGCTGGTCCACTCGTATTTCCTGAGCACCTGCCGTGGCGGTGTCCTCGCGTGGGTGCTGTGGGAGCACAGCTTAGCCAGGCCAGAAAGAAATGAGTATGATGACCCTCCAAAAGGGCAAATGGTGAGCAGAGCATAAGCAATAGCCGTGCAGTGCTGGCCGGCGGAGAAGGTTGGCGGCAGCCTCAGAGAAGGTGGGCTTGGAGCCCCAGAGGTGGAGACGTTCCAGGGACCTGGAGGGGCAGAGGCTGTGCACCCAAGCATGGGGGGTGGGGGGACAAGAGAGGCAGGCACAGGCTCCACAAGACATGGAGAGGAATTTTTCTTTTTTTAATTGAGACAGAGTCTTGCTCTGTCACTCAGGCTCAAGTATAGTGGCTCCACCTCGGCTCACCACAACCTCCACTTCCTGGGTTCAAGTGATTCTCCTGCCTCAGCCTCCCAAGCAGCTGAGATGCACCACCGTGCCCGGCTAATTTTGTATTTTTAGTAGAGATAGGGTTTCATCATGTTGGTCAGACTGGTCTCGAACTCCTGACCTCAAGGGATCCACCCACCTCAGCCTCCCAAAGTGCTGGGATTACAGGTGTGCGCTGCCACGCCCGGCCGTGGAGAAGAATTTAGACTGTGCTTCCCAGGTGACTGGGTTTGCGGCAGAGGGCAGTGGTGCTCACGCGTGTGTGTGGTTCAGCTTGCTGACTTCCATTCGGAGACTGGATTGGAGGGAGGAGGGGGTTGGATGGTGCTCCACAGAACTTGTGTACACTAGGAATCTCATTTGGAAACAGAGTCCTCCCAGATGTCCCTAGATGTCATTTATAGTTAAGGATCTTGAGATGAGATCATCCTGGATTTAGGGTGGTCCCCAAATCTGCTGGCTGCTGTCCTTGTGAGAAGGGACGCAGAGGCAAAGAACAGAAGGCCACGTACAGAGGCTGACGGGTGCAGCTACAAGCCAAGGGGAAGGTGCCAGGGTGGCCCGCAGCACCGGAGGCCGCCTGAACTATGAGTGAATAAATTTCTGTTGTTTGAAGCCCCCTGGTTTGTGGCACTTTGTAACGAAAGCCCAGGACACTAGCACAGGGGAGCAGGAATCGCCATTGGAGGCTGTTCCACATCAAACACCAGGGTGGAGAGGAGTGAGGCTGGGGGTGCTTTCGGGGCAGAGCACAGGTCAGGGGTGGGGGTTGACGTGGGGGGGTCCTGGGCTCTTCCATACACTGCCGGGCAGCCCTGGGGCCCTTTGGTGAGACGGGGAAGCCTCTGGCAGGCAGGGGAAGTTGCAGTGCTGTGTTGAGTTGGAGATGTCTGTTCCATTAGACATCCTGCTGGGTTCGGATGGTTCTAGAAGGAGCCAAGGAGCAATTGACTAGCTGCTCTCTTCAAGCTCACCCACCCTGCTAGTGAGAGGCAAACACCCCTTCACCCCGACGTGCCCGGGGCAGCCAGCCCAGCAAGGTGGGCCAGGCGCTGGGCTCAGCTCCAGAACCTCCCAGCACGATGTGGACAGAGCCAGGAAGAGAAAGGAGCTCAGAAGTCAATCCTCACCCCACCTGTGTGGACGGATGAGCTGGCCAGGCCTGGGTGGTGCGGGCTGAGCTGTCTGTCAGCACCACCTGTCAGTCACACTTTGCCACCTCTGCCATGAAGCCCTCAATCATGCTTTCCTGACATTGTTTATGGGTGTTTCCAGAAGACGGCAGCAGGCTATACCCATTTATCCTCGTCATCCCGCTAAATCCTCCTCCTCAGGCAGTCTCCCCTTCTGCACTCACTGGCCTAGGTGGTTTTGGGCACACTGGGCTCCACGCTGGCCTGGGTTCTGCTTTGTATATTCCTGCTGTGACCTCGCATAAGTGCCCTGGCAGCTCCTGTCTCGGTTTCCTCATCTGTAAAAATCGTGGTCAGGACAGAGGGGCTGATGTCTCATGACACTTAACCTCCTCAAGTGCCTAGGACTCCCCCTGGACACCCCAGAAATGGGGTCTTTCTGGGAGTCAGACCACACTGCGCAGGGGCTGCTGTTGCTGGTGTGAGCCTGCGGAGGTGAAGTCGGGACCGTGCCCTGCCCGATCCTGGCGCCTTGGTGCCTGAGCTTTCATTTAGGCTCCCCAGCCTTTGAGGCAGGTGCTGTTACCATCCATCCCCATTTGACATGGGGAAACTGAGGCCTGGTGGAGTCACACCCAGCCCCATGTGTCTGCCATAACAAGGGTCCACGGACTAGAGGGGAGCTTAAACAAACATTTATTTTCTCATGGTTTTGGAGACTGGATGTCCAAGATCAAGGTGCCAGCAATTTGGTTCCTGGTAAGAACTCTCTTCCTAGTCACAGGCAGCTGCCTTCCTCACGTAGCAGAGAGAGGAGAGAGAGAGACTGAGAGCGTGTGTGTGCAAAAGTGCCAGAAAGCTCTCTGGAGTCTCTTCTTACAAGGACACTAATCTCACTGGATCAGGGCCCCACCCTTATGACCTCATATAACCCAAATTACTTCCAATAAAGGCCCTGTCTCCAAATGTGTCAACATAGGAACTTGGGGGGACACAGACATTGAGACCATAAGAACAGACTCCACATTTGGTCTGGGACAGGACAAGCCTCAAGGAAACCACCCGAATAGTTGGGAAGGAAGGAGCCCATGGTGGGGCTGGGGAGACCAGGCCGGGGCAGGCAGCCTCCAGCCCCACGGGCAACCACATTTCCGCAGCTATTGGAGCTCTGCGTGTTTCTTGTAATAACGATGGGATTACCTGTTCTGCTTAATTAAGTACTTCATGGACAGCCACCAAAATCTCCATTTCTCCCAACTCAGGAAGTTTCTAAAAGGCACAAAACAATTACATTTTTGTTCTGATGCAGCCCCAGCAAGGTAATGATCCTTCTGCCTCGGGAAAGAGACAACCAGCTGGGCACTGGAGAGGCCCCTTCGCATCTCAGCATCAGCCTGGTGCTGTGGACCGAATGTCTGTACAACCCCACACTCAAATGTTGGGGCCCCAACCCCCACCAGGATGGTGTCAGGAGCAGGGCCTTTGGGAGGGGCTGGGGCTGGATGAGGTCAGAGCGTGGGGACTCACGGTGGGATCCGTGTCCTTATGAAAAGCCGGAGGGAGAGACCAGCGGCTCTCTTCCAAGATAGACATTCTGTTCAAGTCTTGAACTAGGTCCTCTCGTGTTCTCATTCTAAGCACTTGGGTACTTTGTGGCTCTTTAAAACTCTCCCCTCCTGCCTCCCTGGGCATTAGTGAGCAGAGCTGAGCCCTAAACAGTGGCTCTTCCAAGTCACATGGCATCAGAGGTCGATTTCACACTGGACAGCGTCTCACCCTCCAGCGTCTGAGGGCCTTGCTCTTATGGAGGCCTCCTCCCTGTGAGCCAGCACCGACCTAGCACGCCCTGCAGAGGCAGCCGCGACAGCTCCAAAGAGAATGGGGGAGACGGGGAGGGGATGGGCCCTGAGGCATTACCACTGCCACATGGGGTCCCTGGGCAGCCTCTCTGCTGACCCCATTTGTGCCTCCCAGTGGCCAGCTGAATAAGGGTCCCCGAGATGTCCACGCCTCATCCCAGAGCCTGTCCACACGCTGCCTTCCGTGGCAAAGGTGGCTTTGCAGACGATGGACTGAGGGGTCTTGCTGCCATCAGGAGGTCATCCCGATCTCTCAGGGGGGGCCTGAGTGTGACCACAGGTGTCCTTATAACAGGGAGGCAGAGGGAGATTTGATGCATGCAGGAGAGAAGGCTGTGGGACCCCCGAGACAGAGCCTGGAGTGATGAACCCTCAGCTAAGGAACAGCAGGAGCCCCCAGAGCTGGAAAAGACAGGGAAGGACCCTCACTGAGTACCTTCTGAGGGAGCCGGCCCTGCCGACGCCGCTCTGGGCCCCTCGAGCCCCAGGTTGGCCCTCTGACCTACAGAACTGGCAGTAAAAACCTTTTGTTGTTTTCAGCCACGAAATTTGTGGTGATTCGTTACAGCAAGCAGTAAGAGTCTAAGGCAAGGGTGGTCATAAGGCTGAACTGGCCAACCTTCAGGAAGTGCTTAGAGTGGCACGGGCTGGGCTGGGGTCTGCCTCCCCTGGGCAGAGCCATGGGCAGACAGCAGGGGTCTTGAAGGTGGATCTAGCCTGCAGGACAAAGGGTGGGGGTAAGGGACGAGGTGCCGGCGATGGAGGAAGGAGACCCTTCATCACGCTTGAGCATCTAAGGCCACCTCCCTCTTGACTTCCACACTGTGTGTCAGTAGGAGACGTAAAGGCTGGCAGACCGGGCTCCACCTTCTACAGATCGCAGGCATGGTGTGGAGGAATCCTTCTGGAAGGCATTGTTTTTACGTAAACAGGATCAGACCCCCACCTAAGTCATGTATCCCAAGCCTACTCCAAGGACCAAGACCCTTTCACACGTAATTTCTAGAGCTGTAAACCCAAAACCCTTTCACTGTAATTTCTAGAGTGGTAAACCCAAGATCCTTTCACATGTAATTTCTAGAGTTGTAAGCCTTTATAAGGCCAGGGATGTTCTTTGTTCAGGGGCTATTTGGGGCATTTAGGCCCACCGCAGCTCCGGGCTGAATAAATCACCACTTCCTTCCCAGTTCAGTGTTGGAGAGGCTTGTTTCTCAGCCTTTCCTGCTTCACAATGATCTTGTCATTGCCTTCTATCTCCTGTCTGGGGTCAGCCTGCGTGTCCCCCGTCCCAGAGAACCTTGCCCGCCCTTGATACACCTCTCAGGGTTGCTAGATTTGTTCTATTTTAACACAAAGGCCCTGGAGAGCCAGCCTTGGGTGGTTTCCGGGCCTTTCCAGGGTCACCTGCACAGTTTTCCAGGCCCAGGTTTATTTTTATTCCACACAATGACAAACGCTCAGCATCACCTGATGAGGGCAAGAGACGGCCAGCGTTTCCGCATGGGCTGATTTAAGCCAGAAGCCCGCGCCCTGCTCTCCGAGTTGGTGTTAATTAGGCTGGATTACCGTATTCACAAGCTGCAATGCCTTGTAATTCACCTCTAAGTAGCCAGCCTTGTGTTTTATGACTTAATTACGGAATTCCAGCTGTGCCCATCACCTGCAGGCAGCCGAGGCCAGGGCTGGTTTTGGGAGGAGCCAGGGCCACTCATTGGAACCTCGGTTGGGGATGACCTTGTGATTCTAGAACCTCCTTCCTCAGATGGCTAGGCTAGACATAAAGGCTGGCTAACTCTGGGGACTCGTCCTTCTGTTCAAAGACTTTTCCCTCTCAGTGGGTTCATTTTGACCCTCTGAAATCACCCCTGCATGAATCACAACAGAGTCAAACTTTTTTTTTTTTTTTTTGAGACCGAGTCTTACTCTGTCGCCCAGGCTGGAGTGCAGTGGTGTGATCTCGGCTCACTGCAACCTCCGCCTCCCAGGTTCAAACAATTATCCTGCTTCTGCCTCCCAAGTAGCTGGGATTACAGGTGCGCGCCACCACGTCTGACTAATTTTTGTATTTTTAGTAGAGACGGGTTTTACCATGTTGGCCAGGCTGGTTTTGAACTCCTAACTTCAAGTGATCCACCTTCCTCGGCCTCCCAAAGTGTGGGGGTTCCAGGCACAAGCCGCCACGCCCAGGCTGAATCAAACATTTCTAAGAGTTTTGGTCATGGGCACACCGGGTAAACTCCACCTTGATCACGAAAGTCTCTTGTTCCTCCTTGCAGCTGAATGCCCTCTCCTTCTCCCATTCACTCTGAACTTGAGCTGTCTCCAGGCTGTGGGTCCTGTGGGTTCTGAGGGCTCCTGCGCTTCCTGTGGCCACAGCTGCGCCTGCCCCATCGCTCTGCTCTGAAGCCCGCAGCCAGCTCTGCGGAGGTTCCGACAGCCCCTGTTTTGACAAATCTCCCACCCTGATGCTCTGGCTCCTGGCTTCCTCGAATTTCTTTCTTTTATGACAGAGCTGGGTGAACTCTGGCCTGGGGGACGCATTCTCCGTGACTGTGTTTCTGCACCCACGAGCTGAGGACGGCTTTTACATTTTTAAAGGGTTTTAACACACATACATGCACTACACACACATACATGCGCTCTCAAGCACAGACACACATAAACTGTCATAGACACTGACACACATGTACACACATACCCTCAGACACTGTCACACTCACAAACATTCATAGACACTGACACACACACTCATAGACAATTCGCACGCCCTTTCAGTGACACACATACACAGCACACTCTCACTGTCACACACAAACACACACTCAGACACTGCCACACTTATACACATTTATAGGCACTGACACACACTCATAGACACACACATACCCTTGCAGACAAGGTCACTCACACACACATACACACTGTCGTAGACACACGCAGGAGCACACGCGGCTCTGACCCTGGCCGCTGCACTCCCTGGCCCTTTGCGGGGCGTTCGCTGTCTCCTCTTCCTGCAGGCTCTCCTCACCTGGGGCCTGGTCAGGAGTTAGCCTGGCAGGAGTCCCCTGGGCCAGGGTGAGGTTCTGGGCCACCTCAGCCTGGAAGTACTCCCTTCTGGTGCTCCCAGCCTTCACCCAGCAGCCTCTGGAGGGCTTAGAGCCCCCCACACCCCACCCTGCCCTCCTTCTCGGGTGTGAATGTTTTTCCCCTAGGGAGAATTTGCTCAGAGCCCAGAGCTGGGCACAGGGGACCCACTTCCAGGTCCCGTGGGAAACAGTGCCCCTCCAGCCTCAAGGCCTGGCCCTGCCTCCCTCATCCCTGGCCTTTCAACCTCCTGGTTTGTCTGCCTCCCTGGTACTACCCCGCACCCTCCTTGGGTGTCCCAGCACCTAAATTCACACCCTCTGCTTGGCTCACCCCTCTGGTCTCATTGTAGGTCCCAATTCAGAGACACCATTGAGGCCCCTCCAGGGCTGGGGAGGGCCTCCTCTCGGGGTCCCCGGAGCCAGTTCCGACAGCCCAGTGTGGGGTCACCAACAAGCACAGGGCCTGGCCTTCAGCTAACTGGGCCTTCTCAGGGGCCTTCAGCTCAATAGCTACTCACGAGAGCAAGGAGCAGACCGTCACGGGGTCTGTTCAGTTGCACCATGTCAAACTGGCAAATATTGAACTGTTTTCAACCTACAAAACTGGCGATCTCCTGTGCCCCCCATTCCTGATGAGCGGCTGAGGCCCCAAATCCAGGGAAAGGCATCCTAATGACAAGGACAGTGACGAGAGGATGGGGTCCAAGGCCTCCGTCCAGTTCCCAGAGACAGGCTCTGGTCTCAGCTTCCACACTGTCTGTCACTCCTTCTTTGGCAGCCCTCTGGGGGATAGCTGGGGTCTGAGATGCCCCCAGTAAATGCCGGTGCCCACCGGCACCTCACCACTAACCAGCAGAGAGACAGACAATACCAGTCAAGGGGGCTTCAACCTGTGGGTGGGAGGGCTTCCTTCTAGTACCAAATCCCAGGATTGGTCCGGATGGCCAGACGGCTCTACTTCAAAGTGTGGAGCAGGTTCCCTGCTCACAGCTTACCAACTTGTCTTAGCCTGGTGAGCAAGCTACATGAAGTGGTTTCTTGCCTACAGATAGGCAGCAAGGGACAACAAACAGAGTTCTGGAATTTGGCCCAGCCAGCCCGTAAGGCTCAGGACTGCATGTGCCCCTTGCACTGCACCTGAGAGACCCTGGAAAGCAGCGTCTCCTGGGTTTTATACCCTGGGGCAACGTGACTTCCGGGCTAAGGTGTTGATGGACCTCAGCTTTCCGGGGAAGAGTGGGACAGAGCCCAGGCTATTACAGTCAGCCCTCCCTGTCTCAGGGTATTCCATTTCTAGCACATTCTATGGTTATTCTTAAGAACTACAAGCAAAAGAGAAGGGAGGATTGGGTTCGCCCAAGGCCGCCTAGAGGACAGTCCTACACCAGGTGTCAGGCTCTCAGCACAGAGCCCACTGGGACACGAGGGGTGTGGGCTGTATTAGGCAGAGGTGTTTGGGCCATGTTCAGTTTCTCCTTCTAGGCCCACCTGCCGTTCTCCACCCCCAACTCATTCATTCCCCACCAGCTCTTGGTTCAAGTGTTGAGCTCATGATCACCGCCTGCCATCCGAAGACCTCTTCTGTGAAGCGTTGCAGTGGCATGTCCACAAATGGGTTCTGTGCATGGGGCAAGTCCGAGCAGCTTTCTCTTCTTTCCTTCCTTTTGCCTTACCAGTTAACGCATTACAGCAAGGCCCTTGGGACCACAGCCCCCCAGCCAGGAGCAGCAGAGCTGCCCATTTCCTCTTCCCTCTCCAGAAGCCTTAACACGGGCATGGGAACATCCAGCGTTCCTGTGTGTTAAGTTCATGGGGAGGGGAGGCCCGTAGCTCTGTGTTGAAAAGGACTCAGATGCTCACCCCAGGATCAGGGAAATGCACAGACTCCTGGAGATCCACAGAAGGGCTTGGACATCCTTGCTCTCACAGCAACAGACGCAAGGCCTGTTTGGTCACTGAGACAGAGAGTGGAGGATGGAATGCTGCTTGACCTTGTTTCTTAGGGCTGCTGGGAAACCACAGACTGGATGGCTTACAGCAACAGACTTGTATTGTGGCATTGGCTGCTGGAAGACCAAGGTCAAGTTGTGAGCAGGGCAGTGCTCCCTCCAGAGGCTTGGGGAGGGCCCCTGGCTGCTTCTGGCCTCTGGTGGTGCCGGCATTCCTTGGCCTTCCCTGGCTTGTCCTGCCTGGCTCAGGTCTCAGCCTCTGTTGTCACATGGCAGACTCCCTGTGTGTGTGTTTCCAAATCCCCCTTTTCTGGCCGGACGCGGTGGCTCTTGCCCGTAATCCCAGCACTTTGGGAGACAGAGGGAGGCGGATCATTTGAGGTCAGGAGTTAGAGACCAACTTGGCCAACATGGTGAAACTCCGTCTCTATTAAAAATGCAAAAATTAGCTGGGCATGGTGGTGGGCACCTGTAATCCCAGCTTCTTGGGAGGCTGAGGCGGGAGAATTGCTTGAACCCAGGAGGTGGAGGTTGCAGTGAGCCGAGATTGCACCACTGCATTCCAGCCTGGGTGACAGAGTGAGACTCCATCTCAACAAAAAAAAGAAAAAAGAAACAAATTTCCCTCTTATTATAAGGACACCATCATTGGATGTAGGGGCCACGCTACTCCCCCATGACCTCACCTTAAGTGATATCATCATTATGTCTGTAATGACTCTCCTTCCAAATGAGATCATACTCGGAGGTCCTGAAGTAAGGACTTCCACATTTCTTTTTGGGGGACACAGTTCAACTCATAACACTGCTGCGCAGGGCCAGGCTTCCAGAGCCTTTCAGGTTCTGTACTCTGTTTTTTTTAAAAAAAGAAAAACATGAAAAAAAGCCCCAAATTGAAACCTCTTTGGAAAACAGCAGTTATTGCTACTAACATGAAAGATGCACCTGCTTCGTGAGCTGGCATGTGCATCCGTGGCACACACCCCTGACACATTCTCCCACGTGGGCCAGAAGACACACGAGAAGTTTCCAGGCACCTCTGTTCACAGCAGCAAGAAGCTGGGAATGATGCCTGGGTCTGTGGACAAGAACGGATCCGGATGCCGTGAGCTGCTCACACACGGAGGACCGGCCATGGTGAGAAGATAAATGAACTGCTCCTACCTTCATCAAGGCACGTGAATCTCAGAAACCATGTGGAGGGGAACACAGAAGCCACAGAGGAATACATAAAGTCTGATAACGCTCATGGAAAGTTCCAAAAAAGGGCGGGATGATTTATGTAAAATGTGAAAAAAAAGCAAAGGGAATCCATGCATTGTTTAAGGATGTGAGCAGGTGACGGTGCCAGAGGGAAGAGCCAGAGCATGGAAATTGCACGCTCGGACTCCAGGTACCTCTGCGGGAGGAGGCTGGCTGCTGGGGGCCGCGGGGCTTCTGTAGTGTGAGGCGCATTGCATTTTTCTTTGTGGAGTTTCGTTTAACCTTGCCTGTACAGGGATGAAGTTCCATCAGAAAGTATTCATGGATCTAAAGTTATTCATAATTGTATGAAGAAGGCAAACCCCCCCCCCAGGAATATGTATGCACTCATGCGTGCGTGCGTGTGTGTGTGTGTGTGTGTGTGTGTGTGTGTGTGTGTGTACATGTACATGTGTAAAAAAACCCAGCCTTTCATGCCTTCACCTGTACCTGGCGAGAGATGTGGCTGCTTTCAGGTGAATGGAAAGTGCCTGTTCATCTTGCCTCTGTCAGAGATGGGGGCTGTGTGTGGGCTTCCTTCGCCCTCTGCGTTCCCTGATCAGCCCAGCCCTGATTCTCTCCCGCCCGGCTCATGTGCGTTCCCATGGTCAGCAGCGAGGCACCTTCAAAGCCCTTGTGAAAGGCCCCTCTGTGAGAACACACATCCCCACAGGTGCCCCACCACCAGCACGGAGCCCCAGTTCTCAGGTAGGGGCCGCAGGCACCTTCCCCACCACCCCGCCCAGCCCCCCTCCGGGCCTGAGTCACACCAGGTGCCGCCTCCTTCCCGGGTGGGTCTTGGGCAGGGCGGTCAGGACGCTCCCCTTCTGTGATGCCTTTCCAGTGTTCCCACCCCCCACCAACCACCTCCCATGGCAAGTAAATTTGGAATGAGCTTTTCGTTCCCTTTCAGCAGCAGCCCAGTTTCACACTCCCAAGTGCTGCAAGAACTGAAAGCTGCCTTTTTTTTCTCCATTTTCAGTAGAAACGAAGGCAGTTCTCTAAACTCCCCCATTCATCCTGAAGGCCCATCCTGAGTGCCTGACTACGTAGAAGTTCTTCCCAAATGGCTGGAGGAAGGTTAGCCATTAAAACTCAGACACCTCCACCAGGAGACCCTCCCAGATTGCCCTGGGGCCAGTGGGTCCCTTCCCTTTGTACATTCTTTGCGTTTTTGAAATCATGGTTTGAATTAGGCCCCAGATAAACTATGGAATGATAAATGTAGAAGTATCCCTTAAAGCAGAAATCCTCTGTCTCTGTCCCATGTCACTCTGTCCTTCAAAACAGCCCAGAGGTGAGTCAGTCCCGGAAGGATAGGACAAGGGTCGTGGGGTGGTGACCATGTGCCCAGGGCTGCCGTGGGAAAGTGCAGGGAAGACAGGGAAGCAGGGCAGGCGGGGAGCAGCCCAGGCTCCTACTGGAGTGATGATGAGTTGAGGGGACTGTCAGGACAGGGATGATGCTGTAACCCTGAAGGCTGCGGGCCCCGCCTTACCGCCCCGCAGAGAGCAGGGTCAACGCCAGCGGACAAGCCCTTTGCAGCACTGAGCAACTCCTCTTTGTGGGCTTCTGCCAACCAGCCTTTTCCTGGAGTTTTAGCACCAGCCCCAGGAAGCGGCATTTGCGCTGGAATCTGAGAACCTCCAGACTCCTTTTGAAAGCTGCCACTTCTGCATTCAGAAGCCTTGGCTTCACATATGAAAAGGCAAGTCTTGGGTTGTGGAAATCTTGGAACCCTGCATTTGCCTCTGAGTCACTGTGGCTTAGTTCAGCCTTCTTCTGGACGTTCAGAGGGATCAGGGCGCATCATTTGCTGGTTTTTAAAGAGCTGGAGCTCTTCTGATCACAGTGCCCCATGGTTCCATATGGAAGCAGCGTTCTTCAAAGGACCATTTGTTTTTCTAAATCAGAGAGTTTGGAGCGCAGAAAGATTTCTGTCATTCTTGACATGAGTCCTGCGGATCCCCACAGGCCCTGGAATGGAGTCTCTGGGCTCCGACAGCTACATTAAATATGCAGAAAACCCAGGGGGGCAGCAGGGTTGCCTGGTGCTTCTGCGCGCCAGCCCCATGCCGTGCTCCACGCCCTGGGCTGGAATTGTATTGGCTGCTCCACAGAATTCTCGGGGCCTGTCTCATCATCCACTGGAGTCCATCAGCAGCCCCGGCTGGCAGTTCCATTTGTCTTTCATTGATACAAAATGGAGAATCGAGGATTACTTTACAAATGTAGCCTGCTTGGAAAACCATCATCCTTGGATTCAGGGAGAGGAGAACAGAAACCCCTTGGAGCCACAGCCTGCTTCTAGCTTCTGAGTTTGCATGGGAGAAGCTGAGATCGAGGAGGGTAGGTCTGGTCAGGGGGCACAGACGTGTCATGTGCCACCCTGACTGACAGACACCCTAGCCTTGGCATCAGTGGTGGGAGGGGGTCGTAAGATCAGACTCGTAAAACCAAGCAAGAATTCATTTTTTTTGCAGCTGAGCAGCAGGAAGGGACTCGGAGTTGAGTTTGCACGCCTTGTATTAAGATGGGAACATGTAAGGACAGGCAACACTGATGGAATTTTAGGGGCATCAAAGCTCCCATTCATCCAATAACTGTTTTTTTTTTTAAATTGTGGTCAAATACATGTAATATAAAACGTGCCATTTTAGCCATTTAAAGGGGAAAATGCAGTGGCGTTTAGTACATTCACAAGGCTGTGTGCCTACTGGCACCCACTCCCCATCACCCCTCCCCGGCCCCTGGCAATCCCCAGTGAGCTTTCTGTGAACTCACCGATTCCATATATTTCCTATAAATAAAATCACAATGTGGACTTTTGTGTCGCTTCTTTCACGCAGTATCCTGTTGGCAAGGTTTATCCATATTGCAGCTTGGATCTGTGCTTCATTCCTTTTCATGCCTGAATAACATTCCACAATACACATATTCCATATTGTACACGTTCCATTCTCTCCGTAGTACGTTCCACACCAGTTGTGCATGCCATGTTTTGTTCATTCATTCACCAGTGGATGCACACTGGGGCCGTGTCCACCCGCTCTTAGCGTCACGGAGGGGGCTGCTCTGAGCATGGCTGTGCATGCATGTTTTTGCCACCCTGTGTGGTGGAATTGCTGGGCCACATGCTAGCTGGATGTTTAACCTCTGCACGTTCCCATGACCCATGCTGGTTTCTTGACAGCCCAGGTCATCCTCTCTCTGGGGGTCTCTGATTTGAACAGATAAAGCCAACTACTGGGGTGGTAACCCTGGAGGAGGCGTCCTCAGATTCTTCTTCTTTTGCTTTGAAACCACCTACCATCAGACCTGGCTCGGGCCTGCCTTCGAGGCTGATTCCTCTGTTCGGTGGGCCCTCCTAGAGCCTCACCTCTGAGCAGTATGGCACAAGCAGGGCTGTGAGAGGTGGGAGCCAGCCAGGCCCTCTCTGGGGCCCCCTGTGCCACAGGTCCATGAACAAATAACACAGCCACCTGCGTGGCTCCACGTGGCCAGGCCCTCCTGTGGACAGTTTTCCCTTGAGACCGCTCCTGTTTCATCCCAGGGTTTTCTTGATTGAGTCCCACTGAGCACGGCTGAGCAAGGAACCAGGTCTCTCTGAGCCGTGAAATTAATTAGCATCGGTTTGTGTTTCCATTATCTCGTTATTCAAAACCATGCAGCATCTTTCCAGAGAGTTCCTGGGGACTGTGTTGTGAGGATTATTTATAGCCGCTGGAATGAGGTTTTGCGTAATAGACCGCGTTTAGCTGAGAGGTTTGTAATTTGAGATCAAGTTCTCTCATCGGCTGCACACAGATGAGACTAAATATCACGGGCTTTCGGCTGTGAATGGGCTTCCGGGCGCCTGTGGCCCTCACCCCCGTGTCGAGGTGGGCGAAGCAGGGCGAGAGGCCCGGAGGAAGCAGTGCTCCTGCGGCGGATGGAGCCCAGGCTCCGCCAAGGGGAGGACGGACCGTGGCTCTCAGCGGCTCGCTGCTGCCGCGGCTGTGTCCTGTCCACCTGTGGGGCCTTTACATGACCCCATTTTACAGGCGAAGAAGCTGAAGCTCAGAGAAAGGCTGGGTGACTTAGCCCAGGTCCCAGGACTCAGAGGGGCAGACTTACCCCCCAGACCCCATGGATTGCCCCATCAGGAACTGGGCTGTTGGAAAGAGAAAGTTCCCATCGCCAGGTGGCCTCGGGAGCCTGCAGACCCCTATGTGTTCAGCTAGGGAACTCCTCATGTAGCCCAATCAGCAGCTGAAAATAGTAACTCTTTCCCCAGAGAGGAAAGAAAAATCCCTTATGGCTGGGTGAGGTGGTTCACGCCCATAATCCCAGCATTTTCAGAGGCCAAGGCAGGGGGATCCCTTGAGCTCAGGAGTTCAAGACCAGCCTGGGCTACATGGCAAAACCCTCTCTCAAAAAAGAAAAAGAACAACAAAAAAAATCTCTTGCAAATTAGGGTGAGATTCCGATTTCCCACCAGAGCAGCTGGCATTTCTACCTTTATCTGGCAAAAGCAGCCAGAATCAGACTGGCGGGCCATGGTCAGGAGCCCCGCTGCTGCCTTTTCTGTGTGACTCTGGGCAAGCCACTCGGCGTCTCTGGTCAGAGTCAAGTGTGAACAGCGGCTCACTCTGCTCCACAAAAATGCAAGGATGGAGCTGGAAATAGAGCCTTCTTTCTGAAAGGGGGGCTAAATGGTATCCAAGAGAAAGAACTCTCAGTGGCCTCTTTCTGACCACCCCATTGGCTGGGGCCTCTCCCGCTTAACCCCGGCTCTTGGAACAGCTTCAAAACAGAGCAGAGCTGGCCACCGCCTGCTCACAGGATAGTGGTGTGCCCTGGGGGCTCCGTGGTGCGGGGAGTCAGGAGTTGTCCTTGTTCTCCTTGGACAAGCCAGGGGTACGGAGGGAGACCAGCCCATCTTCCAAGCTCATTTGCACTGTCCCCTGGTGGCCACAGGCTTTTCCCAAGAAGTGCCTGGACCCATGGGCCCAGGGAGTAAATGCTGACAAACAGGTCCTAGAGCCAGTGTGTGCATGACGGTGCTGGGCGCAGAGTGGGCGCCTGAGGGCAGGGAGTCGGGTGTGATGGTCACCAGGACCCAGTTGGTCACCTCTGACTTCCAGGAAGGCCTAGCCAAATGTGTGCTTGGCTGGGGAGCTGGGCATGGGGCAGGCACTTGGGGAGAGAGGAGCCAGAGAGTGGCTAGCTCCCGAAAATCTACCGGCTGGCCGCCTCTGACCTTCCAGGGAGGCCAGGCCCAGAGCTAGCCCGGAAACCAGTATGTCTGCTAAAATTCCCCTAGGACCCAGGGTATGTGACCTGGGCAACCTGCGAGACCCAGAGCCCAGGGTTTCGTTCTTCCCAGACCTGAAAAAGAACATAGTCCTGTTGGTGCCTGGGGAAGAAGGTGGGGTTTCCAGGAAAGCTGCCCCCTCGGAAGGGCCGCAGGGGAGGGCTGAGGCCTCAGTGTGGATCTGGGACTTCCACTGACCCCATCTACGTGGAGGGGCCAAGTACGGGGCGGGGGGGGCACTCTTTCTGGCCTGCCCCTCCAGGTACCTGTCTAGGAGGTGCAGGCACAGGCGGTGTGATTGGGAACTCAGGTCCCGAGCCTCATCCTTCTCCAGGGCTGTGCGGAGATTTAAGGGCTTTGCATTGAAGGATGAAAACAGCTGACAAGCAGGGTGGCTCAGAGACATCGCCTGGCGCCTCCCCCTTCCGTATCTTCCTGCTGCAGTTTGACCCAGTAGCAGGAATCGGGACCAGAGAAGCGCCTGAGGCCCGGGCAGCAGACGGGCTGTTCCATCTTGCACCTGGGCAGCTCCTCACCCCAGGCGAGGACCTAGAAGTTACAGAGAGGGTGAGGATGACCACAGGCCCTCGCAGGCACAGGAGCCCAGGAGGAGAGTCCGAGGGCTCGTTGTATTGCAGGACCCGGCCCCATGAGGGGCCTGCTGATTCAGACTCTGAAGTCTGCACAGTAAGGCTGGGGATAACAGCTAGGGTCTTTTTTTTTTTTTTTTTTTTTTTTTTTTGGGTCAAGGTCTCGCTCTGTGGTTCATGCTGAAGTTCAGTGGCACAATCATGTGACCCCCCCCCACCTGGGATCAAATGATGGCAGTGCCACCATGCCCTGCTAATTTTTTCTTTTTTGTAGAGATGGAACCTTGCTAGATTGCCCAGCCTAATCTCGAAATCCTGGCCTCAAGCGATCCTCCCACCTCAGCCTCCCAAAGCATTGGGATTAAAGGTCGGAGCCACCAACCCTTCTCACGCTAGGATCTTTAAACAGAGGGTAGGAGGCTCTTCGGTGGACAAGGTGGGGGAAGGATGGCCCATGGAGCCAGAAGAGCTGATTTCCAGACATGGGTTGGGCTGATGTTGACTAGGGTCTTCGTTGGTATTAGGGTTGCTCAGGATGGCCGTCCAGCTGCCCCCTACCAAGGACACTTCCTGGCAGCGGAGTGCTCAGGAAGCAGCCCTGATCTGCTGTCCTCTGTCTGGGGAGCCCCGCCCACAGATGGTTATTCTTCCCCGGGGTTCTTCACCGAGGATACTTCTTGGCATCCTTTTACCCCGAGGAGGGAGGGAATAATCAGGTGTTTCAGAGGGTTCATTTAAATTCCGCTTCCTCCTTCCTCGTGGGCTTCAGGCTCCTAAATCCAGCTCTAGATAGGAAAGTGGGCTCGCTGCCAGCCCGCCCGCTGTCTTGGGGCCCGTAGCCATCAAATTTCCTTGGGTTCTCTTCGCTTTCGCTCCAGGAGGCAAACATCCAGAAACAGGTCAGAAATCTGCGTCTGTGACTCAGTTTGTACAGTGAGTCCAGGGAAACATGAGGTCCAGCTGAGTGTTCCACCTACCCCACTCCGCCTCCTTGGAGAGCGTTTGATGTGGACATGCTCCCAGTGTGCCTAATACATCTGAGCGCCACTGGGCGATCATTAGAGTGGAAGTGGCTAAAAAATATGGCCACCGGAGGCAGTGGGCCATTAAGAAATCTGCAGGAGCTCACCTGGCTTGTCCGTCCCAACGTGCTCATCGCTGGAGGGTGAGAGAGCAGCTGCATTGGAAAAATGCAAGTGTGGAGTGTCCGACTAAACATGAGTGGTCCCTGGGAGCTTCCTGCCCGGAAGCTGTTCCCGGCTGCTGAGGGTGCGTCTGTCAAGGGCTCACCCACTTGGCGCCTTCTGGGCGTGGCCAGCCAGGCTGTCCCTTCTCATTGTGGGCGTTCCCACCACCGGGACTCACGACAGAGTGGCTGGACCTAGCAAGGAGAGCATCTTCCAGGAGAGGCACTTTTACTTTAAGATGGGGCCTTGCAGGGGGCTTTTTTAATGCACAAAGACACGAGGCTCCGTTAAAAAGCACCGTCCCAGGCTCAAGCCCTGCCCTTCACTGAGTGGTTTCTGGAGCCTCCCATCTTTGGAAAGCTGCTGCAGGCCGCTGGCCCTGGCCCTGCCGAGGCCGCCTGCCCAAGGCCCATCTGGCCCTAACTGCAGAGCCCGGTGCTGCTGCTGGTGCCCTGATGGGCCCTGAAACCGCGGAGCCTGCCCTGTGTCCAGCACCCCGTGCGGCCAGTGTGGACAGGGATCCAGAGGGGACCACAACCAGGCTATGGGGGTTCCCGTCCCATCACCGCCTTGTCCCCGTGCAGCCCTCAGCCCTCTGTGCTTCAGTTTGTGGCCTGTGAAATGGGGTGAGGATCCCATGACTGACCCCCTTTAGGGGCCGTTGTGAGACCTCAGTGGTTTTGTTTTTGAGAAGCCCTGGTGTACCTGCGTTGTGCCGCTGTGCTGTATGTAGAATGCATGTTGTATGTATACATGAGGAGTATATCAACGCGTCATATATGATGACGTGGGGAAGCATTGCTGTCACTGGCTTCAGTGCTGTCCTCATTGTTTCTATGCAGTGATCGTTCACCAGAGGCCTCGGGCCAGGCGCCCGCCCTCCCTGAGCCGAGTGCCCATGTCTGTGTATTGGCATGGTCTTAGTGCCCACTCCAGCCCAGAGCACCGGCACCACCTCCCCCAGGCCACCCCTGGCCCTCCTGGGCTCACTGTCCCAACCATTCAGAGGGCAGAGGGGTCCAGAGGGTCCCCTGGAGTCCCCCAGGTAGCTGTGTGCCCCACAGTTCCCAGCTGCCATGTGCAGATCCGCCAGAGATGCTGAGAGGAGCAGGGGGCACAGGGCAGCCCCCCACGGGCACCCTTCTTCACACTCGTGTGCTTGCCCTGCTCACCTGCGTCTCTGTTTTGCTCACCACGGAAACGCCCCACCACAGGTGAGAGAGCCATTCATGGGTGTTTATTAAAGGAGGGAGAAGGGAGTCGCTCTCCCCAAGCAGCTGGGCCTGCGCAGAGATGGAGGGGCTGTCCATCCCTCCCAGGCATCCTCTCCTCCCCAAACCCTCCCGCCCTGGCTGGCTTGCTGCTGGCTCTGCATGCGGGCACTCGGGGGGGCAGCAAGCGGCTAACATTTCTCAGGCCCCTCAGTGTTGTTTTTGCATTGCCGCAGTGACCATGGTTAAATATTTGCATACATAATTTTACCGGGTCATTCTGCTCTCCTGACCCCTCTTCCGGGTCCATCTGCTTAGCATTCCTGCAACCACCACCGGGGCATCGGGTAGGTCTCTGTCTGTCCCCTGCGCAGGGGATGGATCCCAATGAGTGGAAGGCTCATCTCCCTTACCCAAAGCCTCTGGGGCCAAGAGCATTTCAGAATAAACATATGTCATGCATGTATTTATTTTATATTGTAAAATGTAATGCTATATAATTTATACTATAAAATAATTTCAGAGGAGATAAAATTTTACATGTTTTATATATAATTCCAGCCCAATCGTGTCATGGAATCATGATATTTCCTTGCCTGCCCATTGGGCTGAGAAGGGGGACTGGAGAGATTCTCCTGGCGCCTCTTGAGTGTTGGTGAAAGCAGCAAGGCTCTTGGGAGTGGGGAGCAGGACTGGCGCAGGAGAGGGCTGCCTAGCACAGGGGAGGCACCTTCTCTGCGATCCCAGCTCGGTACCCCACTAGCTGTGTGGCCTTACGCCAGTCACTCGACCCTCTGTGACAGATGTCGGTGACATTTAATTAGTGGCTCATCTGCTCCAGAATGATTTGTATGACTGCTGAGCAAAGGTTCTGCTGGCTGTGGGTTTACTGCAGCTGTGGACCAGCTGCTGGACAGGGTCAGGGTCAGGATGTGGAGGGGCACCCAGAATATGCCTTTCTGCTTCGGGCAGCTGGGAGGATGGGCCAGTGCCCCAGAGGAGGAGGGGAAGCCTGGAGGAGGAGCAGTGATGGCTGTGGCTTGGTGCTGGTCTCTGGAGGGCAGCCAAGGCTCCTGCCCAGGACTGCTCCCGGGGCCTGAGCCTCGGGCTCAATTGCCGTCCAGGTCTGGACTCACCTGGTGGATATTGCCCATGGTTGGCAGTTTCTCCCCGTGCCACGGAAGCATCATGGACGGAGGTGCTGGCTTGCGCCAAGGGACAGCATGCAGAGAGAGTGGGGCTGTGAGGGGTCCCCTGCCACCATTTTCCCAGGGCTTTCCTCAGGGTTTTACCACTTGCATTGATATCACTAAACAAAGCTAACTTCTGCCTCTTTTCCAGCTTTCTGTAAATGGACTTTTGCCATCTGCATTCTTTGCTGACTTCTGCTGTGGCTGCAGCAGCATGCGGGGGTTCTCTTTCCTGGGTGCATGTGGCATATTTATGCATTTTCCCACCTGTATAGGACTCTCATATGATTGACAGCTTCTTCTCCCTTACCCAAAGCCTGTGGGGCCGCGTGCACTTCAAAGTAAACATACGTCATGCATGTTTTTATCTTACACTGTAAAATGCAATGTTATACATTGTATACTATAAAATAGATTTCAGGGGATGTAAAATTTTACGTGTTTTATATATAATTCCAGCGCAATCATGTCACGTAACCAAGCACGCTGATTCTTCTGCGTCAAAATATCCAAATATTCCATAGGATAAATGCAGAAAATAAATACAGAGGAGAAACCCCCTTGGGTCTGTTCGTGCCAGGTTGTGCCACCAATTTCATTACCAAAAAGAAAAGGAAGAAATGCTTCTTGTTTCCAGAGCTCCGTGGAGGTGGGAATTTGGGGTCTGGTGTTGTGGCTGATCCCGTGGTGGATGCGTCTGTCCTCTCACTGAGGGACGTGTGGCTGCCGCCTGGTGTCCTGAAGTCCAAGTGCAGGTGTTAGGAGGGCAGTTGCTGGGTCACTAGGAGTTAAGCGTTCAGCTCTGCCAGGTGGGGGTGAGGCCGAGACCTCGGTGCAGGAAATTGCAAGAGGCTGTTCTTGTGTTGCCATAAAGAAATACCTGAGACTGGGTAATTTATAAGAAAAGAGGTGTAATTGGCTCACGGTTCTGCAGGTCCCCTGGGGTCCCCCAGGTAGCTGTGCACCCCACAAGAAGCGGTACAAGAAGCCTAGTGCCAGCATCTGCTTCGGGGGGGCCTCAGGGAGCTTTTACTCCCGGTGGAAGGTGAAATGGGGGTAAGCAGTTCACATGGCAGAATTGAGAGCAAAAGAGGGCAGGGGGAGGTGCCACACGCTTAACCAGGGCTCTGGAGAACTCACTTGCTGTTGCAAGGACAGCAGGAAACCTGGAGGGATCTGCCCTGTGACCCAGACACCTCCCGCCAGGCCCCGCCTCCAACATCAGGGATTCCATTTCAGCGTGAGGTTTGGGCAGGGTCCAATATCTAAACTGTATCAGCCGCGTTCCAGCCACCTGGGTGGCAGGTCTCCTGGCTCCATGCTGCAGCTGTCTCTGTTCTGGTCCAGACCTGGCAGTTTTTGTCAATCTGGGGGCACTTAATAGTTTTTCTTGGCATTTGAATGTGCATTTCCTGATTACTAATGGACTTGAGCATCTTTTTGTATGTTTCTGTACTGTGTGCAGTGCCTTCGCTGGGAAATTCTTATTCTCAACTTCTGCGCAGTTTCATCTTTTTCGGACTGATTTGTGTCCTTTGTATAGTCTCCTTACTGACCGAGTGCGGTGGCTCACGCCTGTAATCCCATCACTTTGAGAGGCAGAGGCAGGTGGATCACCTGAGGTCAGGAGCTCAGGACCAGCCTGGCTAACATCATGAAACCTTGTCTCTACTAAAAATATGAAAATTAGCCAGGCATGGTGGTGCATACCTGTAGTCCCAGCTACTCAGGAGGCTGAGGCAGGAGAATCACTTGAACCCAGGAGGCTGAGGTTACAGTGGGCTGAGATTGCACCACTGCACTCCAGCCTGGGCAACAGAGCGAGACTCTGTTTAAAATATATATATATACACACACACACACACACACACACACACACACACACACATATATATTTATCTTTACAAATTCTTAGCTTGTTTTTTCACTCTTTTTATGACAAGTCATTTCTAATTTAATGTAGATTAATTTACCAAACTTTTCTTCAGAGTTTGTGATTTTTGTGTCTCATTTAAGAAATTATCTTCTACCACGAGTTCATAAAGCTGTTTCTCAATCTTGCTGAGCTTAATGTTGCCTTTCATACGTAAGTTTTTAATCCAAGAATTCAGGGATGGGCGTGTGTGTGTGTGTGTGTGTGTGTGATGTGAGGCCTGGATCCACTTTCACTTTCAGAATAAAACAGTTTTCTCCAAGATCTTCCATGCTGGAGCCGTCATAAGCCAAACTTCCACAGGGATGCAGGCGTGTGGCCTTGTCCACTGGTCCATTTGTCTATCTGAGCAGCACCTTCATTTCACCTGAACAACTCTCCCCTTCACTCCCCAACCCACCCACCTTTTGTCTCCTTAGGATGATTTAAGCGATCATTGGCTCTTTGCACTTCCATGTGAAGTTTTGGGTTTTTGTTAGTTGGCGTCCTGATCTATCTCCCAGGCTGGAGGGCAGTGCCATGATCTCAGCTCACTGACACCTCCACCTCCCGGTTCAAGCGAATCTCCTCTCTCAGCCTCCCGAGTAGCTGGGATTATAGGCTTGCGCCACCACCCGCAGCTAATTTTTGCATTCTTAGTACAGATGGGGTTTCGCCATGTTGGTCAGGCTGGTCTCGAATTCCTGACCTTAAGTGATCCACCTACCTCAGCCTCCCAAGGTACTGGAATTACAGGCGTGAGCCACTGCACCTGCTCCACGTGCATTTTTAAATCAGCTTATCAAGTTCCATCAAAACAAAACAGCACAGCGACAACAAACCCTATTGAGATATTGGTTAGAATTGCATTGACCCAGAATAGACCAATTTGGGAAAAACTTATACCTTCACACTGTTGCCATCCTCTTCAAGAACACAGTACATTTCTCTTTCAAACTGGTTTTTTGAGTGTGTCTACAAAGAGCTTCTGCGGCCTTTTATAGATTTATTCCTAGGTAGTTTCACTGTTGTCACTTCATGATATATTTTTCAGAATTACATTTGCTGATTCTTGCTGAAATATAGAAATATGGCTGGCTTTGGTATATTGATTTTTATTTTATCCAGCCACTTTGCTGAATTCTCTTATTAATTCTCATCTTTTATCGACTGATTATATTTTTTTTCCTTTCTCCTTTTTTCTTCACTGGCTGGGACCTGTGATAAAATGCTGAATAGACAGGGGAATAATGGGAATACCTGCTTTGTTCTTGATCTTTAAAAAAAATGCTTTCAAATTTTCTGTTGACTCTGTTGTTTTTTTTTCTTTTTGACATACAGCTTATCAGGTTAAAGTATTTCATTCTTTTTCTAGTGTGTGAGAGATTTTGACTTAATTGCAAAAAATGGTAATGAATTTCCTCAAGCCCTTTTTGGTATCACTTGCAAAAATTACATGGCTTTTCTCGCTTGCTAATTGATCATATCAATTGATTATTCTACTAGATCAGTCTTAGCTTCCTAAGAGAAACCCAACTTGTAATGATGTAGTAATCTTTTTAATATGTTGTCAAATTCCATTTGCTAATATAATGTTTAGGATTTTTGCATCCAAGGTCATGAGTGAGATTTGCCTGTAATTTTCCTTTCTGATGCCATTCTTTTCCAACCGGAGTCAAGCTCTTGCCAGTCTCCCAAGAAGCTGGGGAGTGTTCTCTTTCTTTCCCCGGAAGAGCATTGTTCGGGTTAGAATTATGTATTCCTTCTGCGATGGGTTGACCCTGCTCAGAAAGCCATCTGGGCCTCATGTTTTCTTTATGAAAAGACAGGCAGCTTCTGCTTCAATCTCTTTCAAGGTTACAGAACTCTTCGAGTTTTTATTTTCCTTGTGTCATTTGTGCTAACTTCAGATCCATGTTCAACTCCTCCCCAGATAGTCAAGGCCTCCCTGCCAAGCCTCCATTTCCAGCTTCTTTCTCTATTCCTCTCCACCTTCAAATATCCTTCTCTCCAGCCCAACTTGAGTGCGCCCTGAGGTCATTCAGCAAACACAGACTGAACGTCCCCTTACTCGTCCTGGGCATCATCTGCAGCTGGAAACGGGCTCTGTCTGCCCCTCTGTGGGAGCCTGTCCACGACAACATTCCCCTGCTGGCTGTGGACTCCAGCGTACAGCTGGAGTTCTGCAGCCCACCTCACACCTGAGCATCCAGAGGGGCAGTTAGCAGACACTGTTGCCCTGTGCGCCATGCGGAGGAGAAGTACAGCTTCCAGGAGCCGCTGTCAGACTCGGTTGGTGTGGGGGTGCCCACAAGACCTCTCTCGGGTTTGGCATCTCAGGGGGGTCTGAATGGGTCTGGATCCTGCCAGTTTGTGTTTGGTTTTTGTGTGTTTGTTTTGAGATGGAGTCTCGCTCTGTCACCCAGGCTCGAGGGCAGTGGTGCTCTCTCGGCTCACTGCAACCTCCGCTTCCTGGGTTCAAGGGATTCTCTGCTGCAGCCTCCCAAGTAGCTGGGATTACACGCACCCACCACCATGCCCGGCTAATATTTGTATTTTTAGTAGAGACAGGGTTTCACCATGTTGGCCAGGCTGGTCTCAAACTCCTGATCTCAGGTGATCCACCCACCTCAGCCTACCAAAGTGCTGGAATTACAGGCATGAGCCACCATGCCCAGCCCATCACTCTGGTATTTTCTGACATGCCTGCTCAGAAGCCCCATGAGGACTTTGCCAGGTAAAGAAAAATCTCTCATACCAGCAGCCGCCAACTCCACTGACCGCCTGCCTCTCAGGCAGCTTTCCCAGCAAGCCCGGAACCCATGGTGTGGCACAGAGGCATCCCCTTCTCAGGGCCCTTCCAGGTTTCCTGGAAGTACCTGCTGCTCCTTGGGGTCTCCACAGTTATTACGGGGTCCCTGGGCAGTGGAAGGGAGTAGCTCAAAGGAGGCAGAGAGGCAGTGGGTGGAGAGAGAGTGAGAGACAGGGAGGAGTTTCTCCTGGTGGGGAGCGCTGAGCCTGACATGACTGCCAGGAGTTATTCTGGGTTTGGTGACCCTGTGCCCATTTTGGGTAAAACCTACTCCCCTGTCCTGTCGTGCCCCTGAGTCTGGAGGGAACTGTCACGCCCAAGCACCAGTGCACAAGTATTCAGCTTTTTTCATAGGGTGTGAGGGTGTCTACACTTGCAAAACAGATATAGACCGTAGGAAACCTCAGCCATGGGAAAGGCCCCTTGCCTCCGTGCCTGTGCCCATGCTGTGCTGCAGCCTAACGCACCATCCTCTGTTCTCTCCTCCTCCGAGAAGCCTCCATGATTTCTCGAGAGCACAGCTCCAGATAGCCCCTGAATATACCCCATCAAAGTGCCCATGACCCCAGAGAGAGAGGATTATTGTGGTCTAAGAGGTGAGCCCTGCAGCAGACCAGGGAAGGAAGGCAGGAAGGAAGGCCTGAGTGAAAGGGCAGCTGCCAGCCCCTGCCCCACGCCGGCCCCGCTGTCCTGGCAGTTGCCCTGCTGGGCCCTCCACCTCTCAAGTCGGGATTCTGCCCTCAACAGTTTCTGCTTCAGGAAAGTCCTGCAGTCCTCTTGGCATAGCAAGGTTTGGGGGTCAGGTGGGACCCAGATCCAGATCCTGATGCCCTTTCCAACCCCAGAACCCTAGAACCTGGGTGGGGGGTCCTTGGAGCTCTTCCCCTTTGCCCCACTCACCCCGGCCTGTCCCTCGGAAGTTTCTCTGCCTGGAACCTGTTGCTCCTTCTGGAACTGGTGCCCATGTCCTTTCCCTCTTGGTTCCCAGGCGCCAGGTCTGCCTGTGGGAAATGAAGTCAGCAGGAGGCACCATGGCACTGGGAAGTGTCCAGGGTCTAGCCGAGCCCCACGCCGGGAGCCCCACAGAGCAAGCCGGGAAGGGGCTGCCAAACAAATCACCATGCGCAGGACAGCTCAGCACAGCAGACAGTGGTCCTCCTGCAGCTCTGGAGGCCAGAATCCCCAATCAATGTGTCAGCGGGGTGGGCTCCCTCTGGAGGCTCTTAGGGAGGGGCCTACCTGCCTTTCCCGGATCCTGGCATGGTGCCCCAGGTGCCTTGGCATGGAGATGGTCGCCACAACCTCTGCTTCATCCTCGCGACGTTCTCCTCTGTGTTAGCAACTCAAACCCCCTCTCTTTTCTCTGACAAGGACACCAGCTGCTGGAATAAAGTCCTACCCCAATCCAGCGTGACCTCACCTTAACTGCATCTGCAGAGACCCTGTGTCCACCTCAGGCCACAATCCGAGGTTTCAGAGAAGGGCTTTGTGGCTGGGAGCTGGGTCTCTCAGCCATTTCTGGGTGGGCCTTACTCTCCCCCGCCCCCACACCGCCACCCAGAGGGTGTGCCTCCCAGCAGCTGTGGAAGGGCTGGCAGATTTGGGGCAGATACTGCTCAACACGGTCCAGGAACCTGAGCCACGGAAGCCCCGTGGCTCCCACCTTTTCCCCACCTCTCCCTGAACACGGGCTGCAGGCTGGGCTCCAGGCCACGCTCTTCTCCCCGGCCTTTGCCGAGGGTTGTCTGGGCCAGTGTGTGGTCCCAGAGACGGCGGCTCCCAGCCAAGCCGGGTGAGTCTCGTAGGCCTCAGAAACCCCATCTCAGAGATAAAAGCTCAACTTTAAAAGAAGCCTCAGTCGCTTTATAAATAATTTTATTAAATTCCAAGTTGCTGCAGATGGTGCTGCGTATTTTTAACAAACGCAGTGGCCTCAGCTGGCTGCGAGGGGGCGCATGGAGGGTGGCGCTGGCACTGGGGCTTCCTGGATGGGGGCAGGGGTGGCCGGCTGGGCTGCGGCCCTCCACCTGCCCTCCTGGCCACTGCTCCCTGGAGAGCCACACCCACTCCATCCGGTGGCTGATGGGAGGGGCCGGCCTGGGTTTTTCCTGTACCTTGGCTGAGAGCAAGCCTTGGGCCCACTGGCAGGTGAGGGCTGAGAGGTGGGGGTCCTGCAGGCTGCAGAAACCGCCCTGGGGAGTGGGGAAGACGTGGAGCCCACCCGGAAATGGGCTCTAAGACACCCAGCTCCTAGCCCTGAGACCCTTCTCACTGTTCGTTCAAGTTTACTTTTTTTTGAAATTTTACTGAGGCAAAATAAACCGTTTTGAAGCGTACAATCAGTGACATTTCGAGGTTCACAGTGTTGTTCCACCACTTTTATCCAGTTCCCGGTCATTTTCCTCACCCCACAATGAAACCCTGGACCCATCCAGCACCCGCGCCCCGTTGCCCTCGCCCGCCCTCAGCTTGGCAACCCCAGAGCTGCCTTTCCTGTATCGTGCATCTGTCCGGGCTTTTCACACACAGTTGACATTCAAACTGCACGGGTTGACCTCAACACAGATTCCTTCCAACCACATGTGGATCAAAACTACAGTATTCGTGGAATGCAAAGCCCACCCCACATAGAAGGAAGGTCAGCTTTTCATACACGTGGGTTCCTAGGGGCTGGCCACGGGACTTGAGTATTCTTGGATTTGGGTCTGCACTGGGGGCCTGGGGCCGATCTCCTGAGTGTGCAGAGGGTGGCTGTGTGTGGACTCGTGTAACGTGGTCTTTCCTCCACACCCCGGCGTGCAGTGCGGCGGTCCTTCCCATGGCTGAATCGTTTCCCATGGTGTGGATAGACCACAGCGGTTTACTCAGTCACCTGGCTGGGCATTGTTTAAGGTCAGCCAAGGCACTGTAAAATTTTAAAAAGTTGATCTGAGCAAGCAGTGATTTATGAATTGGGCAGCTCCAACGTGGCAGTGCCCGGGAAGAGCCCTGGGGACAGCTGGTCCGCCCTTCTTTCCTCGAGCCCCTCCCCGGCACTTGCACCCCTTCCTCACACCCTCCAAGTGGGTTCACTCCTTGTCTGACACCAGCAGGCCTCACGTGCGCACCAGTCACCATTGTATCACCAGAGCCTAGAACAGCGTCTGGGATGCAGCAATTCATTGAATGAATGAATGAATGAATGAACTAATGATAACAGCTGCATGGTCCCTCCAGCTGAGGCCAAAGGGGTCAAGATTGGGGTCGTTGTCACTCAAGAAGGTGGACACTCCTCGCTTGCCCACAACGTCAGGAATGTGACCCACCCCAACCCTGCCCCAGGCTTCCTGACACTGAACACCCTTTAGCTCACTCTTCCCTCGTCCATTCATTCATTCAACAGGACTTGACTGTGGACAGAGCTCGCTGAGGGTGTTGTGGGTGCGGGGGGTGCCTTCCTGTTGCTCTGGTATTTTCTGACGCACCTGCTCAGACATCCCGTGGGGCAGGCAGGCGAGACGGCCACCATGCCCAGGCAGGGAAACTGAGGCTCGGGCTGGTGAGATGACGCCAGCCTCCTCCAGGACCACTTTGGGATAAGAGCTCTTGAGTTTTCCCAGAGCCATATCTAGAAACAACATTTCACAGCCCCGGAATACGTAAAGGCAGCAAGAATGTTCAGATGAGTAAATATGTCATTACCGTATCCTAACTTCATTCTCTGTTAAATGCAACATTCATTTAAAAACAGGCTATAGGCTCGATTTTCTCAACATGGCAGGAGTTCTCAGAGCTGCTGGGAGACTGCTGAGAAATTACAGGCCATCCTGAGTAGAGGAGGCACACTTCGCCAGAAATGCCACCAAAGTCCTGTGCATGCTGGGACAGCGTGTGTTCATGCTGGAAACGGTGCAGGGAGGGCCTCAGCAGCCAGCAGGAGCAGCCTTGGGCCCCCCCGCCACCAAGCTATGGGGCTGGACAGGCGGACTCCACTCATCATGCTGGGCTTGGGAGTTTGTCATGCAGGGCCGGGGCTAAGGCCCGCCCCTCCCCGAGCTGCAGGCTCCCCTCCTGAGTCCCTCCTTTCAGCAAGAGTTTGCTGGACATGCAGGTGACAGGCCTGGGGGTAGGGCGGAGGATGCTGGAAACCCTGAGTGCTACCCCAGGCAAGGCAGGGATGTCTGAGTGTCCTTTGCTGGACATGGCGTCCCTGAAGGTTGACTTGTCCATTCATTCACTCAACAGGAGTTGGTTGTAGACAGAGCTCCTGGGGGTGTTGTGGGTGCAGGGTGCCTTCCTACCACTCTGGTATTTTCTGACGCACCTGCTCACATGTCCCGTGGGGCAGGCAGGTGAGGTGGCCACCATGCCCAGGCTGGGAACCTGAGGCTCAGGCTGGTGAGATGGTGCCAGCCTCCTCCACGAGTACCCCAGGTGAGGCGGGGATGTCTGGGTGTCCCTCTGCTGGACATGGGGTCCCTGAAGCTTCACTCATTCATTCATTCACTCAGCAGGAGTTGGTTGTGGAGGAGGCTGCCCCTGCTGACTGCTGAGGCCCTCCCTGCGCCGTTTCCAGCATGAACACACGCTGTCCCAGCACGCACAGGACTTTGGTGGCATTTTTGACGAAGTGTGGCTCCTCTACTCAGGACAGCCTACGATGTCTCAGCAGTCTCCACACAGCTCTGAGGGTCCTGGGCTGAAGGAGCACAGTGGGGTGGGGGTGGAATCTGCAGCTGCCTTGGGCCACAGCAAAAGGACAGACACAGCCACTGTTGCTTAGACAATGAGCAGAAACGGGAGGGGGCTGGAGGGGGGAGTTGAGGGGCCGAGAGAAACAGGGTGAGGGGCTCGTCCAGCTGTCCAGGCTACAGTGCAAACAGCTGAGAAGGGCAGACAGACTCCCAGCCTCGGGGGCCACCCACCGCTGGTGGATCCCGGTTCACACCCTCCAACAGAGTGCTCACCCTCCACCGAGCACCAGCCCCTCTTCCTCCTCGTCCAGCCCATGCCTTGCCCCCATCCTGAGGCAGGCAGAGATCCCTACCCCGGAAGTATCTTCATAGATGCAGGCCTATGGATGACAGTGGAGGGAAGAGACACCTTCCACAGCTCAGCAGGCATTTCCTGTGTCCCCGGGGCCGGGCCATGCCCGGGGCTGGGGTGTGGGATGAGACTCACTCCCCAAAGGGCTGATGGAGGAGCAAGCCCATGAGCACAGGACAGTGTCTTTGGGAGACAAGTCGCGATGTGACAGAAGAGCCTCGAGGTCTGCTCTGGACGGACAGCATCTCAGATTCACACACTGAAGCCTGACCCCCCAGTAGCCTGGTATTCGGAGATGGGGCCTTGGAGAGGTCATTTCAGTTTACTTGAGGTCTGGAGGCTGTTGTGTCCTTAAAAGATGAGAGGCCAGAGCGCTGGCTCTGCCATGGGTGGACACGGCGAGAAGGGGCTGTCTGCAAGCCAGGAAGAGGGTCCTCACTGGAACATGGCCATGCCAGACCTCCCACCTATAGAGCAGTGAGAAGATCATTGCCTGTTGTTTAAGCCCCTGGGCCACGGTCCTGATTATGGCAGCTCAGGCTGACTCATCCCAGGTCCACAGCCCTGCCCGGGTGACCTGCATGGCCTTGGACAAACTATCTGACCTTGCTGGTGAGTCCCCTTCTGAACAGTGGAGACAAACCCTCGAGGTTGGGGCTGCAAAGGGTCTGGCAGGGAGCATGAGCTCAGGGAGGAGCTGTGCCCTGGCCAAAAAAAAAAAAAATCACTCTCGGCCAGGCGCGCTGGCTCACCCCTATAATCTCAGCACTTTGGGAGGCCAAGGCGGGCGGATCATGAGGTCAAGACTGAGACCATCCTGGCCAACATGGTGAAACCCCATCTCCACTCAAAATACAAAAATTAGCCAGACGTGATGGTGTGCGCCTGTAGTCCCAGCTACTCAGGAGGCTGAGGCAGGAGGATCTCTTGAACCTGGGAGGCGGAGGTTGCAGTGAGCGGAGATCATGCCACAGCACTTCAGCCTGCGAAACAGAGTGAGAATCTGTCTCAAAAAATAAAAATAAAAAAAATAACTCTCACTGTGTCTGGAGCTAGGAAGGGAAAGAGGGGAGCCCTGTCCCCGTGGTAGGAATGAATAGCACCACCCCAGCCCTCCGAGAGGGTCGTCCGGCCCTCGAGCAGCCTCGGGACTCGAGATGATGGGATGAATGACCACGCATACCACCGTGGTCAGCAGGCACTGAGCCCCGAGTCCACCAGCACCCCTCCCTTCCAAACCTCACTGCATCCTCACGCTCTGTCATTGCCCCATTCCACAGAGGAAGAAGCTGAGCTTGCTGCGACAGATGCTGGAAGCCAGAATGGCCTAACAGCACAGCGCTTGTTCTAAGAGGTGAAGCAGGCCAGGACCAGGACAGCACACATCGTTCTTGGCTGGGGTGCAGAGGACTGGCACTGCCCGAGATGCCCGTTAGGCAGAAAGGGGGCACCCAGATGCTACACGGCCAGAGAGATTCCCCCGGCCGTGGCTGGAGGTGACATGACAGGATGCAGAGTCGGGTGCATGCAAGGTGCTTAGGTCTGTGGTGGCTGCATCAGATTGGCGGCCACTTCCCACCCCAAAGCCTGCACGGAAGCCCCACCCAGGTCAACAGAAGTACTGCCTCTCACTCCGAGTGGGAGCAGACTATATCGCCTCTCAGACAGACCCAAAGAAAGTGCCAGCCTCCCCAGGCAGGACCCCATCCACATCTCCCCTGGCTCTCCCTTGGGGTGCCGGCGACAGCTGCCTCTGTCTTTCCCCTGTCCCCTGCCTGCAGAGGGAAGATGGAGCAGGTAGGGTGAGGCGGCCAGCAGTCTGCACACATCAATTCACAGCCCAAGCCACAGGAGAGTATTGGAGACCTGATGGGGACTGGGTTCCCTGTAAGCCCTGTTTAAACGGAGTCTCCACATCTCTGCACTTTTTTTTTTTTTTTTTTTTTTTGAGACAGTGCCTTGCTCTGTCACCCAGGCTGGAGTGCAATGGTGCAATCTCGGCTCACTGCAACCTCTACCTCCCAGGTTGCAGCGATTCTCCTGCCTCAGCCTCCCAAGTAGCTGGGATTACAGGTGCACGCCACCACACCCAACTAATTTTATGTGTTTTTAGTAGAGATGGGGTTTCACTCTGTTGGCCAGTCTGGTCTCGAGCTCCTGACCTCAGGTGATCCACCCGCCTTGGCCTCCCAAAGTGCCGGGATGACAGGCAAGACCACTGCGCTCAGCTTACATCTCTGCATTTTAAAAAACATTTCAGATGAGTGTAGCCTAGGTCTGCCCTTGAGAGAAAACACTATTTCAGGATGTTTTCACATGATCTTCCTGTCCCTTTCTAAGTTGTTGCAATGTGTTGTTTCCTTGCAGAAGACAAAAATGCAGCTATGCTTTTATTTCTTTTTTTTTTTTTTTTTTTAAAGAAAAGCAAATGTATCTCCAGAGGTTGACGGCGTTGAGTCCAGGGCAGTGCGTTTACTCTTCCAATTTATCTGCACGAACTGGCTCTGTGGATTCTGGTTCCTTCTTCCATCTTTTGCTTCTTTCTTTTCTACCTTCCCATTTTTTTTTCTTTTTTCTTTTCTTTTCTTTTTTTTGAGACAGAGTCTCCCTTTGTAGCACAGGCTAGAGTGCAATGGCACGATCTCTGCTCACTGCAACCTTTGCCTCCCAGGTTCAAACAATTCTCCTGCCTCAGTCTCCCCAGTAGCTGGGATTACAGGCACCCACCACCACACCTGGCTAATTTTTGTATTTTTAGCAGAGACAGGGTTTCACCATATTGGCCAGGTTGGTCTCGAACTCCTGACCTCAAGTGATCCGCCCACCTCGGCCTCCCACAGTGCTGGGTTGACAGGTGTGAGCCGCTGTGCCCAGCTTCTACCTTCCTTTTTCTGACCCATTTCTAGACCTTCCATTTCCCTCTATTTCTTTGTCTTTTCCTTTTTTAAAAAATAGCACCTACTGGGGCCATGGATACTAATTACAAGAGCAATTAATCTGCCAATCACAAAGGTCTTGGCCCCAAGAGAAGCCTCGTTAACTCCAGGATGTCTCTCAGCTCTTGTTTTCTGCACAGGCAGGCCTTGGAGATATTTGCGGGTTAGCCCCAGACCACCACAGTCAAGCAAATACCACAGAAAAGCGAGATGCACACATTTTTTTGGCTTCCCAGTGCATAGAAAAGTTGTGTTTGCCCTGTTGTCTATTAAGCGTGCAACAGCATCAGGTCTAAGCAGTGTGCATATCTTATTTAAAATACCTTATTGCTGAGAAATGCCAGCAATCACCAGAGCCTGCAGTGAGTCACAATCGTTTTGCCGTTGGAGGGTCTTGCTTCAGTGTTGATGGCAGCTGACTGGTTAGAGTGGTGGTTGCTGAAGCCCGGGGTGACTGTGGCAACTGCGAAAAATAAGCCAACAGTGAGGTTTGCCACATCCATTGACTCTTCCTTTCACGAAAGATGTCTCTGTGGCATACAATGCTGTTTGATAGCGTTTCACCCACGGCAGAACATCTCCGAATTGGAGTCTTTTCTCTGAAACCCTGCTGCTGCTTTATCAACTAGGCTTTCAGAATATTCTCAATCCTTTGTTATCATTTGAACAATGTTTGCAGCATCTTTACCTGGAGTTGATTCCACCTCGAGAAATCACTTTCTTTGCTTATCCATAAGAAGCACCTCCTCATCCATTCAGGTCTTCTCATGAGATTGCAGCATTTCAATCCCATCTTCAGCTCCACTTCTTTTTTTTGAGATGGAGTCTCACTCTGTTGCCAGGCTAGAGAGTGCAGCAGCGCGACCTCGGCTCACTGCTGCCTCTGATTCAAGCTTGAAGCTCTCTGGTTCAAGCTCTTCTCCTGCCTCAGCCTCCCGAGTAGCTGAGATTACAGGCATGCGTCACCATGCCTAGCTAATTTTTTAGTAGAGATGGAGTTTCATCATGTTGGCCAGGATGGTCTCAATCTCTTGACCTCGTGATCTGCCCACCTTGGCCTCCCAGAGTGCTGGTTCAGCTCCACGTCTACTCTTGCTGTTTCCACCACATCTGCAGTGACTTCTTCCCCTGCAGGATTGCACCCCTCAAGTCATCCATGAGGGTTGGGATGCACTTCTTCTCAGCTCCTGCTCTTGTTGACATGCTGACCTCCTCCCATGAATCACAGATGTGCTTCATGGCCTCTAGAATGGCGAATCCTTTCTAGAAGGTTTTCAATTGACTTTGCCCAGATCCATCAGAGAAATCACTATGGCAGCCATAGCCTTACAAAATGTATTTCTTAAATATTAAGGATTGAAAGTCAAAATTATTCCTTGATGCTTAGACTGCAAATGGCTCTTGGGTCAGCAGGCATGAAAACAGCATGAATCTCCTCCGAGGCATTGTCAGTGGGCAGTAACATTTTGAATGAAATCTCTTTTTTTTCTGAGCAGTAGGTCTCAACAATGGGCTTCAAATATTCAGTAAACCATGCTGTAAACAGATCCTAGAGAAGCCTTCCCTGACCTTCCCCCTAATCAGAATAGCCTCCACCATATTACACAACCCAGCATAGGCACCTGTGCAATTCACCTGGTGCAAGAAACTTCACCACACTCGTGGCTGTTTGTTCAGTTGTCACCTCCAGGGTGCAAACTCCACAGGGTCAGGGTTGAATCTGTCTTTTTCCCAGCTATCTCCCTATGGGAGGTTGTCATTAAATAATGCAAATAGCTGTTGAACGGATGGATGGATGACGTGCTGTCATCCAGGCTTTGTTGATCCGTTTTTAGAGCACAGGCAGAGTAGATGTGGCATCATTCTTAAGACCCTAGAATTTTCAGAATGGAAAATAAGCATTGACTTCAACTTAAAGTCACCAGCTGCATCAGCCCCTCACAGGGGAGTCAGCCTGTCCTTTGAAGCTTTGAAAGCAGACATGGACTTCTCCTCTCTAGCTATAAAAATCCTAGATGGCTTCTTCCAATAGATGGCAAGGCTGTCTTGTCTCAGTTGAAAATCTGTTGTTGAGTGTATCCACCTTCCTCAATGATCTTAACTAGACATTCCTGAGAACTTGCTGCAGCTTCTCCATCAGCACTTGCTGCTTCACCTGGCACGTTTATGGTACGGACACAGCTTATTTTCTTAAACTTTATGGAAGCTGCTAGCCTCTGGCTTTTTTCCTGCAATTTCCTCAGCTCCTTGGTCTATCCAGACCAGTAAAACTTCCACCCTATCAGTGATATGGCTGTTCCAGTTTCCCATCAGTTGTGTGTTCGCCGCAGTAGCACTTTTAATTTCTTTCAAGAGCTTTTCCTTTGCATTCACAGCTTGGCTAACTGGTGCAAGAGGCCTGTCTCAGTTTTCAGCCGATCTCAGCTTTTGACATGCCTTCCTCACTAAGCTTAATCACTTCTGGCTTTTGATCTCAAGCGGAAGATGTGTGATTCTTCCTTTCCCTCAAACACTTAGAGGCTGTTGTAGGATTATTAATTGGCCTAATTTCTTTTTTTATTCCCTCGGCATGTGAAGTAAGAGCTAGAATCAGCCTAATTTCAATATTGTTGTGGCTCAGGTAATAGGGAGGCCCAAAGAGATGAGGAGATATGAGGGGCCAGCCAGTTGATAGATCAGTCAGAACACCCAGCGTTTATCAGTTAAGTTCTCTGTCTTATATGGGTGCAGTTCGTGGTACCCCAAAACAATTACACTAGTAACACCAAAGATCCGTGATCATGGATCCGCATGACAGATGTCACACTAACGAAGTTTGACATATTAGGAGAATCGCCAGAATGTGACACACGGACATGAAGTAGTGAGCACATGCTATTGGAAAAATGATGCCAACAGATGTACTTGGCTCAGGCCAGGCACAGTGGCTCACACCCATAATCCCAGCACTTTGGGAGGTCAAGGTGGGAGGTGCACTTGAGGCCAAGAGTTTGAGGCTGCAGTGAGCTATGATCTCACCACTGCACTCCAGCCTGGGTGACAGAGCGAGACCCTATTGCTACAAAAAAAAAAAAAAAAAAACCAAAAACTACACTTGCTCAACACTGGGTTGCCAAAGCCTTAGTTCATGGCAAATGCAGTATCCACGAAGCTCAATCAAAGTGATAAAACAGGATATGCCTCCGTGTCCTTTTTTACGCCTTTTCTCTGAAAATCGGACTCAGCGTTCCACACTGTTCTGTAACCTCTTTTTTTCTGAACATGTGGGGAATATCTTTTCCCGTCAGTAAGCACTGTTATCCATGCCTTTGATGGTAGAATGCCCCAGACCGATTTCGTGTTTCCCTGACTCTCACGTTTACAGATGTTCCTGTGGTGGCACTGGGCTTGACAGGATTTTCAGGGTCACTTTCCCGCTTCTCCCCTCGGCCCCATTAGAGCCTGCCTACATAGAGTTCCTGTTGGCCAGCTTGCCTTTAGAGAAAGCATTTAGAGGAAGGACCGGCACGTGCGTTGCCTTATTTCTTGGTGATTCATGTGGCATGGCATCCCTGGACATCAGAGGGAATTGTTTTCGTAAAGCCTGGCCCAGCTCACCGTCGAATTCTGCTGTGGTGGAAGTGAGGCAACCACCCCGGTGACGTGGCCAGGAGAGCCACACAGGCCCCCAGCAAAGGGAGCGAGCTGCAGATGAGCCGTGGGCTACAGCCTGACCCCATTTTGTTCAACAAGAGCACCAGCGTGTGTCTGCATTCCTACGTGTGCCCAGTGGTGCACAGAGAAGGGTCTGGAATAGCTCCCCAGGGTGATGTTCGAGGTCGTCCCTGGGAGGGGAGGGAGGTGGGGGAGGGAAGAGGGAGACTTTGCCTTTTCTGCGTTATTTTCATCTTTCCCAGGAGCAGTGTATTCTGAGCTGGCGTCTCTAGGCCCTGCCCACTCGGGGGTGAGGCACTGGCAGCCCTCACTGTTCCCGGGAGCGGTACCTGCGGGACACCTGCCCACTCCCGGCTCCAGCTGGGAGCTGTGCCGCCCTCGACATTCCCCTAGGAGAAGGGTCAAGAGACATAAATAAGGGGAGGAAATGCTTTTTTCAAATTGCTGAATCCCTCATTGCCGGTTGGTTTCCATGGAGACAGTCCCGGAGGCTGGCGATCAGTACTGAGCGTCTGCGTCGCAGCGTGTGCCCCTTGGCCGGCCATGCAGGGGCTGCCTCAGAGCTGGCTTCCAAGGCCGCTCTGAAAAGCCGTGTGCCCAGCTCTGAGTGACAAGCCACACAACGCCCTGGGACCCCCTGTGCCACTAGCCTCGGTTGTGCCTTAAAAGAAGTAAGCCGATAGGTGGCCTCTGCTCCAGCACCTGCCCCACTCGCACCTGCCACCCCTGCCCACAGCGAGCCTCTAAGGTGATCGCCTCTACGGCGCAAGTGATCCTTGTGCCTGGCTTTTAAAGATTCCTCCAGAGGGACCCTGAGGAGGCGCCCCATTCCCATCTTCCTGAACTGCCCCCGCTGCCCACCTCCCAGCTCTCTTGCCTCAGGCACTCCACCCTCCCTGGCTGACTTCTGGGCACCATTCAGGCCTGACAGTCACATCCTAGAGAAGCCTTCCCTGACCATCCCCCTAATCAGAATAGCCTCCACCATATTACACAACCCAGCACAGGCACCTGTGCAATTCACCTGGTGCAAGAATCTTCACACTCGTGCCTACTTGTTCATTTGTTGCCTCTAAGTTGCAAACTCCACAGGATCAGGGTTGAATCTTTTTCCCAGCTGACTCCCTATGGGAGGTTGTCATTAAGCAGTTCAGATAGCTGTTGGATGGATGGATGGATGGACGGACGGACGGACAGAAAGACGCATGCATGCATGCATACATGGATGCAAGGATAGATGGATGCATGCATACATGAATAGATGGATGTATGAATAGATGAAGGAATTGATGGATGGATGGATGGATGGCTAATTGGATGAACAAATGAGCGGGGGGGTGGGTGAGCAAATGGACAGGTGAGTGGGTGGGTAGTCAAGTGGATGGATGAATGGAGGGTGGGTGGGTCCATGGATGGATGGATAGATGGATGGCTAGTTCGATGGACTAATGGGTGGGTGAATGGGTAGGCAAATGGACAGATGAGTGGGTAGTTGGGTGGGTGGATGAATGGATGGGGGATAAGTGGGTAGATGGATACATGACGAGAGATGGATGAATGGGTGAATAGATGGATGAATGAGTGGATGGATGATGGATGGATGGATAAAAGCAAGCCTGTCCTTACTAGGAACAAAGAACGGGGGAGGATTCTGGTCAATTTGTGTTAAATACCAGGTGAGACTGGAGAGTATCACAGGGCAGTGTGTCCTGGGATCTGGAGCCCTGAGGGCCTGGGGAAGCATTACCCACTGGCTGCTTTCCTTCCCATTCCTCATGCTGTCCCTGCCCCACTCTGCCAGTCTGTTCTGTCGTCACTGGTTCCCAAATTCTGTTTCCCAAAGCAGCCTGTCCAGCTGGCTCTGCTGGCCATCCCTGCCCCATTGGCAGTGCCCTTTGCATCAGCTCTTGGCTTTAGCCCCTGCCAGCCAATGGATGGACCACCCATGATCAGGTGCCCACCCTTAGGTCAGTCGGTCTCCCAAGGCACAGAGCATGGTACCATTTCCCTTGAGCCAGAGTGGGAGTGCTATGGTCTGAGCTGTGCCAGCTGAGAGAGGCTGCACACTGTGCCCCCCCCCGCCTACAAAATCCAGTGCAGCCAAGCCCCTGGGGTGGTAGCCACAGACTTCAGGGACTTGCCTGCAGCCCTGAACCCTCTGTGCCTCCTCAGACCACTTCAGACACCAGCGTGCACCAGACTGTGCCAGCACTGCCCCTCTGTCTTTTCAGAACATTTAGCGGAATGACACAAAACAAGCACCTTCAGGGACTTGCTTTCCTGGGTCCTTTGTCAGGCGGGTCCTGTGTACCCCAATGTTTTAAAATGTAGGTTTTATTATTCAAGTAGGGTGAGGCCAGCGGATCAGGAAACAGCTGTTAAAGGCCATGCCTTGGGGGCCACCCAGGGAAGCACCAGGTCTATGAGAAGGCAGAGGGAGGGAGGCGGGACGTGTGGACAGCAGCTTGATCGTGATTTCCTCAGGAAGAAGCGGGCAAGGCAGGCAATGTAAGTGGGTTTCGGGTTGGCAACTGGAATAGCTTCAGAGCTCTGGGGCCCAAGGCCTGTCCCTGGTGGTGTGGAGCCCGGCCCTGGGGCGGTAAGTGCAGGGACAGTGGCTGGGAGTGTGGGAGCCGGATGGAGGAGGGGTGGGGGTGGTCTCTGCTTCGGTCAGTTGGCATTTGAAAGTCTAGCTCTCAGGGAAGCTGTTTACTATCTCTAAGAATCACCTGACTCTGGAGGGGCCATCCCTCAAGGGTCAGCAAAACCCCGGATGCCAGAGCATCAGAAAGACAGGAAAAAGACTCAGATGACAGACCCGTCACGCAGGATCGGAACGCAGACTCAGCCCTGCACATGACGCGAGCACAGGATGCCTGGCTTAGTGACCACCTCCTACCTTTGGACTCACGGGACCTGCAAATGTGCCCTTGAGCCAGGCCCCACTCTGAGGGCTGGGGACACATAAGGGGCCAACCAAGGGCAGAATGGAGCCAACGCGCTAGCAGGCAGACCCAAGTCATAGGCAGCAGTCACGGCTGAGATGTGAAGGGTTCTGGGGGTCGGCCGGGGATGAGGCCTTGGGGAGTGTGCTCGGGGTGACTGCAGAGTCATGCACGGTGGTCAGGGAAGCTTCAGGACAAAGGTGGTGGAGGTGAGGAGGAGCCACGTGGTCTAGAGAAGAACATTCTGGCGGGTGGTGCCTGGAGTTTGGAGGAAACAGCTGGGCTGAGCAAGCTGCTGAGAGTGGCAGGGGAGAGAGGGGAGGCGTGGCTGGCCCAGGCCATGGGAACGGCCACCGGACTGTGCTGGCTTTTACCCCTTGAGGAGCAGGCAGCCCGCAGGCGTTATGCCATGGGGTGGTAGTGAGATCTTGTGGGATTACAGAGGATGAGGATCACTCTGGCCGCTGAGTTGACAGAAGACTGCAGAGAGGATGGGCAGCTTCGGTGGGTCATTAGCAGGCTCCTGACTGAATGTGGGGTGGACGGGCTCCAGGTTTTCATCCTGAGCCACTCACTATGGAGGGGGATCAACCCCAGTGAATTTGGGATTCGGTGACCCAGAATGCATGCTTTCCGTGCCATCTGGGCAGCTGGCATTTAGCTGCGCTTTCCTGGCACTGCCCTCCTTGGAGCCAGAAGTCAGCCAGCCCCTTACAAAAATCAGAGCTCATGGAAGTTGCACCTGCCAGTATTTACAGAGCGATCTCTGTGCTGTCGGTGCGGGGCAGGGCTGGACCCACTCCGCCTGTGCCACAGCCCCGGAGGTCCGGGCACTGTGGATGCTCCCGTCACACAGCAGCCCCTGTTCTGCAGCTGAATCTTCCGGCTCGCTCCCGGCCTTGTCCCTTGCCCTCCAGCTCACCTTCTCGCCACATGCTCCCTGTGCCAGCAAGGCCTCCTCACACCTCTTGTATCAGCTGGGGAGATGTTGCTAGGCCTCCCGGAGGCAGCCTGAGAATCCACCATCTATGGAGGCGCTCCTGACCCCATAGGTAGACAACGGCATCCACCCTCTGGCCCCCACGGCTCCCTTACATGTTCTCAGCCACAGCCCAGTGCTGCTGCCCTGGGGCCAGGCACCACACAGATTCTCCCCCAATCCTCCCCATATTCCTCGCTGCATGTGGCCATCGGAGCGCTGAGCTGTGCCCCCATCCACAGGACAGCACCCTGGGCCCACAAGGCTGCGGCAAGCCTCAGGAGAGTGAGCTCCTGCACTGCAGGCCGTGCCAGTGCTCCCCAGGGCTTCTCAGACCTCACCAACCCCTGGAGGTCCTGCTCCTCAGACATGCAGACCCCACGCCCACCCCAGCCCAGACTGGCTGACTCAGATTGCCAGGGAGAGGGCCCAGGGTCTGCATTTGTGCAAAGCTCCCCAGGCACTTCTGAAGCTCCACCAGCTTCTAGAACACCCGCATAGCACACATGGATGCCACCTGTGGCACATCTGGCTTTTGGCTGTCATCTCCGGGCGAAGGCCCCTGCAGGGACCCCGACAACATCCTAAGTGAGACACTGCATCCCCACACCCAACTGGGTGTCCACCCAGACCTGAAAAGGCCCATTGCTCCAGGACGACCTTCAGTGAACCAGGGGAGAGCCTGCATGTCCTCCCACCACCCCAGCCTACATGCACTGGTCAGACAGAGACGGGCCTGAGCATGACCTGCTGCCTGCCATCTCTGTAGGGAGCTCAGAGGGACACACTGGCTCAGGGATGCCAAGGGAGGCTGAGCAGGTCTCATCTGCTGAGCACGCTGAGCACAGAGCATCTCACCCCAGCCCTCCTCGTCACTTGCAGACATGTGTGCGTGAGCTAATTGGATCCGGCTGGGGCTGGCGGCCTCCATGCGTCAGTCAGCAGTAATAGAGTTAGGGGCTTGGAGGCCCTGGATGGGTGGGGACAGCAAGGCATCCTTTCAGCTGATGCCCATGCCAGGCCCCTTCTCCTCATGAGGATGGCGGCATTGGCGCCCTGGGGTGGAGCCCCTCTCTGTTTTCTTTCCCAGGCCTTCTCTGGCCGACGGCCCCTATGACTCTCCACCATGAGTCTATCTGCTCTCTCCCTGGGCTGACCCCTCCTCTGGCCTCAGCTCTTCGGCAGGAAAGGGAGACTGGGCCTGGCCTCTCCCGTTGACCAGCAGCTCCCGGAGGAAGCAGGGTGGCCTCTGTGTGCATCAGCCTCGGGGCAGGGCTGGCAGACATTTCTGGCCCCAACCCTCGTATGCCCGAGAGAGGAGATCAGGAGCTTTGCTCTACAGGAGATTAAATTGGAGTCCAGAGAGATTAAGTGGTTTTGCAGGTGCCACGCCGCTCACAGCTCAGAGCTGGCAGAGCGAGGCCTGGGGTGGGTTCCTCCGGTTCCAGGCCTGGGCTGTCTATACTCATGGAATGCCGCTGTGTGCACCAGGCCCTGGCTTCAATCTTTGCCTTCAGCTAGCTTTATTTATTAACTTACTTACTTGCTTATTTATTTGTTTTGAGACAGAGTCTTGCTCTGTTGCCCAGGCTGAAGTGCAGAAGTGTGATAGCTCACTGCAACCTCTGCCTCCCCTGTTCAAGTGATTCTCCTGCCTCAGCCTCCCAAGTAGTTGGAATTACAGGCACCCACCACCACCACATCCGGTTAATTTTTGTATTTTTGTTAGAGACTGGGTTTCACCATGTTGTCCAGGCTGGTCTCAAACTCCCGACCTCAGGTGATCTGCTCTCTTCGGCCTCCCAAAGTGCTGGGATTACAGACCTGAGCCACTGCACCTGGCCAGGCCAGCTTTAAAGTACAGTGAGTTACAGTGTCGGTGAGAAGTGAAAAAACAGTAACATCACAAGAAATGAAGCACCAAAAACCTTAATGTCATGCAGGATTTGCTGTTCCGTTAGAAAGATGCTGCCTTTGAGGAAGACGGAGGCCTCTCCTCGGTGACTGGAGCAGCTGGTCGGGTTTGGAGTTTCATTCCAGTGACCACGAGGGCTTTCCTTCCCCCGTCCTCCAAATGCTAGGCTTGCTTTTTGCCATTGTCCCTGATGGAGATCCTCACAGTGACTTCTGGAGAAGGGAGTGCTGTGAGCCTTTATCCATTCTCAGTCCGGGCACCTCTGGTCCCTAAATTGGGCATCTTCCCTCCCCGGCCACCCCTCAGAAGGCCTCGAGATAACACTTAGGTGCTGATGACGGGGAAGGGCCAGAACTTTGAGAGCCCCTAGACCTGGTGGTCTCTGGGTCAGGGCAGAGCCACGGAGGGTGTGGTGTGTACGCCCACACACGTGTACGGCAGGACCCGGGGTCCACAGAGGGAACAGCAGATGAGCCCCCCAAATCTCCCCACAGCCAAACCAGCTCTGGCCTCTGAGAGCGGCACAGGCCTTGAGGCCTCAGGTTGGCATGAAGATGTGCCTGTGAGCTGGGCCGCTGGCCTCGCTGTTCCCGCCTGCCCCAGTCCTGGCCCTGGCCAGGCAGCCACCGGTGGGGGAGCGGCCTCAGGCCTGAGGAGTGGGAGGAGCCAACACCATGGCGCTGTCCTTGGTCCTGGCAGAACACTGCTCTCTCCTCCTTCACCTTGAGCCCCTGTGGGGTCAACGCGTTCCTCTGGCAACACCGATCAAACCCAGACTGCCCAGACGAGGCTGGGTCCCCAGCAGCCCACTCACTGGCGGCTCGATTTCATCTTGCAGGCGGGCAAAGGATACGATGGAGTGTTCTGGAGGCTGGCGTGGTCTGCAGTGACAAAGGGACGTTCAGAGACAGCCTGCTGGTGGACCCCCGGACACCGGGGCCACTTGGGGTGCAGGGCTGAGTTCCCACCTTGTGGCTATGACAGGGTCTTCAGTTGCAACATGTAGCCAGGAAGCCTGTGCCGCCCCTCAGCCAAGCTGCCCCCGCCCCTGTTTATTAATGACCGAAAGGGAGGGGTTGGTCTGCAAAGCGCCCCCTCGCAGCAGCCACGTGGATGTCCACAGCTTTCTGATGTCCTCAGCCTCTGCAGAAGTCAGCTGTGCACTTCCTGGGGCTGAGGCAGGAGCAGCAAGTCACCGTGAACCTGGTGGCTTCAAATAACACATGTTTATTGTCTTAGGGTTCTGGAAGCCAGACATGCAGCATGGGGCTCACTGGGCTAAAGTCAAGCTGTGGTCAGGGCTGGGCTCTGCTGGAGACCCCGGGACAGCCTGTTTCCTTGCCTTTTCTGCCTTCTAGAGGCTGCCTGTGTTCCTTGGCTTGTGGCCCCTCCTCCATCTCCAGGCAGCAGTTCATCCCTCCGACCTCTGCTTCCACCCTCACCTCCCCAGCTCTGCTCCTCCTGGCTCCTCCTCCACTTATCAGGATCCTTGTGATGACGCTGAACATCAGGGCCATCTCCCCGTCTCAAGGTCTTCACATCTGCAAAGTCCCTTTTGCCACTTATGGTCACATAGTCACAGGTCCCGGGGATTAGGGCATGGACGTTTGGGGGCCATGGCCCTGCTGACCACTAGGCTGACCTGCACAGAACAGGTCCTGGGACACCTGGGGTCCTAGGATCCAGCCCAGACCAGGAGACGCCACCTGGGGCGCAGCTCAGCCCATGCCTGTCTTACATTCTTGCCATCATCCAGCACTGGGCTTTGCCTCATGGGGTGGCCTGTGACCCCCGCTTTCTGGGCAGGAGGAAGGGAAGGGATGGGGTGCCAGCTGCAGCCTCTCCTGGCTGTCCTCAGAGCAGCCACCATTGCCCTGTCCCACAGCTGGGCCTTTTCGGGGACTCCTCATGCTCCAGTGAGGGGCTTTGATCTGTGTTTCATGTAGATGCTAAGGCAGCACAGCGAGCCCACCGGCTGGAAATTATGTTCTTGAAAAATATCATGCCCCACGTCCAGCACAAGGCAGGGTTGGACTGGGAAGGTGCCCACACCCTCGGCCACCTTGCCAGGGGTGGGCTGGGCCCAGAATCTGAGCAAGACCTAATTTAATAAGTCAGAGTAGGGGCGAAGGTGTGTAACCCTGCATTCCTGCTCCCCTGGATCCAGCACCAGCCTTGTTCCCACCTGCATTCACGCTCCTCTGTGTTCTGGTTCCTAAGCCCCTGTATTCAGCAACAGCTGGAGAGAGAGAGCACCCGCTCATGCTGTGGTGTGTGGGGCTGGTCTGTAAGGGGAGGCCACCCGTCCTGTGGGGAGTCCGGGGAAGGACTAAGAGCAGCTGAGGAAGATGGTCTCTGGGCTCATGGCATCCCCAGCAGCTAAAGCATCACGAATAAGTAACATTTTCAAGGAGAGAACAATCGTCCTTCTTTGAGAAGAAAGCCAGTGTCTTGGTTATCTCTACACTGGGCTAAACCCTTCCGTAGGCCATCCTATTGCGCCAGTTCATGTAAACTAGCAGATTCTGTCACCAAGCACAAGGCCAGGCACCCAGCTGATTAGTGAAGGTGTGAGATGAAGGTTCTGCCTGTGAGACGTGCCCCAGGGCCCCCACCTTCTCGGGGACACACTGTGTATTTCACGGAGGAAGAACCACTGTCATTGTCAGATTAGTGCAAATAAAGACTGTTGGCCCCCAGAGCCCGTCGTGGCCATGAACACTTGGGGCCATGCAATGCTGTGGTTCAGGATGGGAAGGCTGTGACTCCTGTCATGGGCGTGTCCTCCCTGAGACCTTGCCTTCTGCACCGACAATGTCACCATCCTCAGGTGAGCAGGGAAGATGCCGTTCCTGAAACCCACTCTTGTGGGGCTGGAATAAAAATTCGAAAGCAATCTGCATTTGTCCTGTCTTTAGGGGGCAGGAGCATCCATTTCTTGCAGCCTATTGTGGTTCTGGGACATAGACCGCACCCTGCAGGACTTCGGCCGGGGTTCAAGTCCAGCCTTGGACAGGCGCCGTTCCTGCGGGCCGCTTTTCTGTCCGTGCAGTGGCGAGAGTACTGTGTAAGAGCCGCCACAGCACTGCACTAAGTCAGTGTGTCTTTGTGTGTCTGAGTCAGCTTAGGCTGACCACAGTGCCCCACAGACTGAGGGCTTACACGGGACGTCGGTGGGCTCATTCTGACGGCTGGAGCACCAGATCAAGCTGCGCGGGGCTGGTTCCTCCTGTAGCCTCTCTCCTGGGGTCGTGTTCAGCTGCCTTCTCCCTGTGCCCTCACAGGTCGTCCCCCCTCAGTGTGTCAGTGTCCTCATCTCCCTAAAGGACATCAGTCCCCCTAGATTATGACCCACCCTGATGGCCTCATCGTAAATTAATCAGCTGTTTAAAGGCCCTATCCGCAAATACAGTCAGGTTCTGAGGTTGGGGGAAGGTCAGGACTTTGCTGTAGGAATGGGGGCGCACAGTTTGCCTCTGTTTGTCAGCCCACCCAGGCTGTGGGGTGCAGTGTGACCGGCGCAAGGAGCCGTGAGTCCAGTCCCTGAATGTTCTGGTGGGGGCGGGCCTGGGCAGGGAGCCGGGCCTGGCCCCTCACATCAATCTGCTGCCTTGTCTGTTTCACAAAAATCAGGAAAGGCTGATTCCCCTGCGAGAGAAGCAGCAGCAATGCCTGTGGGCCTGGGGACGGTCACTGACCTGGACCCCACGCCCATTACCTGGCTCAATTCTGCAAACCCGCCTGTGGCTTTTGGTCCCCATGTGCACTGGAACTGAGGCTCTGGGAGTCATGTAACTCTCCCCAGCCCGGAGGTGTCTTGTGGTCTGTGGGTGTCATGAAGCAGCTCCACCAAGGAGACAGGTATGGCCGTGGACCTCCTCGCTGTCCACATGGTTGGGTCATTCCTGGTGGTCTTGGGGTTGCTGGAGCCATCATGTCCCCTGCCCGGAGCTCGGGGTTTTGACACTGATGATCCCTTATTATGCTTTCCAGAAAGGCGTGGCTCTGAGCCACTCTTCCTTCCTCTCACTGCGCAGGGATCACAAGTCCTCCTGAGGGTGTCTGGGCTCCATGGTGTCACGTCTGTGTCACCGTATCCAGACTGAGGGAAGAGGCTAGCGCCTGGTGATGCAGGGCCGGGGGCACTGGAGGAGCTCATCCCCGGGGAGGGAGGCAGTGGCCGTGGCCTCTGTGGCAGGTGCAGGACTGGCACTCTCCTGGGCTCCCACGGTGTCCTGGCCACCCCTTCCGGTAACTGCATGATACTCATTATTTCTAGAGAGCCACCGGCACTCCCCAGGTGTTGACCATCTGCCTGCTCTGTCCTCGGTGCTGACTCACGGCCCCCTCGGGGTTGGCAGCACTACTGCCCTATTTAGGAGGGGAGAAAAGAGAGAGATAAGGAGATGATGAAACCTGTTTGCAGGGACTTTCATTGCCTCACAGCTGCCCTGAGCATCCCAGATGGGTCTTACTGATGGGGAAATGGAGGCTCCGAAAGAGCCAGGTAACTCCTTCAGGCTGGTAAGGGCAAGTTAGGCTGGGAGTGTGGGTTTTTTGACTCTGTGTCCGGTGCTCCCTGCTGGCATGGCTGCCTCCCCGGGAGGTGATGGGGTCCAAGGGAGCCCTGGCAGGAGGGCTCAGTGCCCCATCTTTGCCTGCAGCTTCCATGCCTCTGTCACCCTGCACCCCCAGTCTCTCCTGTCTTTGGCTGCACCCCAGCACCTGTGAAAACCAAGGGCTCATAAGAAGTGCTGAGGGACAGATAGTTCCCCATAGACATGATTGGCCCGGTGCTCACATTCCAGGAATATGTCTGCCAAAATTCAAACCCATGAGATGCTCTGGGTGGGGGTGGGAGACACATTCCCACTCTAGGGAAACAGGAGATGCAGCATCCAGAAGCTCACTCATGACTCTCAGCACTCAGTTGACTCCACCAGCAAATAATTACAGAGCCCCTGACACTGCCAGGCTGCAGCAAAGCCCAGGGGATTCTGCCGTAAGGAATGAAAACCAACCAGTGCCCCAGCCTAGCTCCTGAGAGCCTCATGGGAGCTCAGGATCCTCCACTCTGTCCAGCCCACCCCCTCAAAGTTCTCCACCCCATCCCCCACCACGTGCTGGGGCTACGCAGAAGCCTGTCAGCAGTCATCATACAGCTCTCTCTCATCCCTCACCCCCACCACCTGAGTGTTGATTTAGTTATACTCTGTAAAGCATGTACACATTGCAAAATATGTGGAAATACCAAAGGTGGAGGTGAGGGAATCGTAAAGAGGAGCCTGGTGTCTAATCTCCACCCCAGGAGACTCCATTTCCCTGCTTTGGGCTGACTCTGTTGGCCTTTGTACTGTTTTTTTTGTTTTTTTTTTTTTAAGACAGAGTCTCATTGTGTTGCCCAGGCTGGAGTACAGTGGTGTGATCTCGGCTCACTGCAACCCCTGCCTGCTGGGTTCAAGCAATTCTCCTGACTCAGCCTCCCAAGTAGCTGGGATTACAGGTGCGCACCACTATGCCCAGCTGATTTTTTTGTATTTTATTAGAGATGGGGTTTTGCCATGTTGGCCAGGCTGGTCTTGAACTCCTGACCTTGGCCTCCCGAAGTGCTGGGATTACAGTCGTGAGCTACCGCACCTGGCCAGCTTTTGTACTTTCACAGTCACATTGGGTTTGGTGACTGTCCCTCTGCTGCCCACCTGGGTGGCTTGGCCTGGACCCCAGTGTCCTTCCCAGTCAATGTACTGTCCATGCCCCCGACCAGAGCAGGGAGGAAGGAGGGCCCGGCTTGAATGCACCATGGAGGATCTGCGGCAGTGAAGGTTTTAAAACAGAAACATGCCCTTTGTGCGTGTGGCTTTCTGTGTGTGAGTGTGAGTGCGGGGATGGGGTTGTAGATGGCTGGCCGGGGCCTGCAGGGCAGGTGGGACTCATCTCGGGGGTCTTTCTACTCAGCCTCAGGGTATCATGGCAAGATGAGGAGGACAGGGAAGGAAAGGAAAGAAAACTTTCCGGGCAGTGAGGTTTGGGGTCGGAGTTTCTTATATAAGGCTGCCAACCATAATGGTTTCAGCGGGGGTTTCATGTGCTGGGTGTCCCAGCACTACGGCAGACATGTGACATAATCCCCCAGTCCACAGGCTGACCCCCAGGTCTGTGCTCCCCGGATGCAGAACAGCTGCGTCCCAGTGCACAGGGTGGATTCCATCAGAGCCAGCCCCTCCTTCTCTTCCTGCTCCGTGGTGGGGCCAGGATTGCAGGCGGTGTCAGAGAAGGGGACGGGGGCCCTTTAGGCCACTCTCATGGGCAAAGGAACACTCACTAAAAGTCCCTTGGCAAAGTGCAAATGTGTGAAAATGGGAGAAGCCGTGGCCCCAGAGTCAGGTGAGTGAGTGACTGAGTGAGTGAGGAGGGAGGGATTGAGTGAGTGAGTGACTGAGTGACTGAGTGACTGAGTGAGCGAGTGAGTGACTGAGTGAGTGAGTGACTGAGTGAGTGATTGAGTGACTGAGTGACTGAGTGAGCGAGTGAGTGACTGAGTGAGTGAGTGATTGAGTGAGTGATTGAGTGACTGAGTGACTGAGTGAGCGAGTGAGTGACTGAGTGAGTGAGTGAGTGTCTGAGTGAGAGACTGAGTGTCTGAGTGAGTGACTGAGTGACTGAGTGAGTGAGTGACTGAGTGAGTGAGTGAGTGACTGAGTGAGTGAGTGACTGAGTGTCTGAGTGAGTGACTGACTGAGTGACTGAGTGAGTGACTGAGTGACTGAGTGAGCGAGTGAGTGACTGAGTGAGTGAGTGAGTGAGTGTCTGAGTGAGTGAGAGACTGAGTGTCTGAGTGAGTGACTGAGTGACTGAGTGAGTGAGTGACTGAGTGAGTGAGTGAGTGACTGAGTGTCTGAGTGAGTGACTGACTGAGTGACTGACTGAGTGAGTGACTGAGTGACTGAGTGAGCGAGTGAGTGACTGAGTGAGTGAGTGACTGAGTGTCTGAGTGAGTGAGTGAGTGACTGACTGACTGACTGAGTGTCTCAGTGAGTGACTGAGTGAGGGACTGAGTGAGTGACTGAGTGAGTGAGTGACTGAGTGAGTGAGTGACTGTCTGAGTGAGTGACTGACTGAGTGACTGACTGAGTGAGTGACTGAGTGAGTGACTGAGTGAGTGAGTGAGAGTGTCTGAGTGAGTGACTGACTGAGTGACTGACTGAGTGACTGACTGAGTGAGTGACTGAGTGTCTGAGTGACTGAGTGAGGGACTGAGTGAGTGACTGAGTGACTGAGTAAGTGACTGAGTGAGTGAGTGAGTGAGTGTCTGAGTGAGTGAGTGAGTGAGTGACTGAGTGTCTGAGTGAGTGAGTGAGTGAGTGACTGAGTGTCTGAGTGAGTGACTGAGTGAGGGACTGAGTGACTGAGTGACTGAGTGAGTGACTGAGTGACTGAGTGAGTGAGTGACTGAGTGACTGAGTGAGTGACTGAGTGAGTGAGTGACTGAGTGAGTGACTGAGTGAGTGAGTGACTGAGTGAGTGACTGAGTGGGTGACTGAGTGGGTGACTGAGTGACTGAGTGAGTGAATGAATGAATGATGAATGAATGAATGAATGAATGGGAGATATTAGGTGGTCAGTCACAGTTGCAGTGCTGGGATGCAGCAGAGCCAGGCACCAAGTCAGCCTGTTCTCCTGCCTCCAAAGACCACCCCCGCACCCTGCTGTTGCCTCTCCCGGTGGGGAAGATGGGGAATTGAGTGCCCTGTGGTATGAGTTCTCAGCAGGCTGTGGGGAAGGTGGAGAAGCTCAAAAGAAAGGTCCCAAACAAGCACGGGCTGGCTCTGCCTTTGGACCAGACCTCCGCAGTCTGTGACGGCTCACCTGGAGATTGATCAGGAGGGTAAACTGAGGCAGGTCTAAGCGAGATGGGGCAGGGGCTGCCATAAGTGCTGTGGGCCCTGTGGTCATAGACAAGAGGGACTGGCTGAGTTCTCCATCAGCACCCATGCTGGGGGCTTGGCCGCCCCTTGGTGCTGGCAGGAGACCAGACTTCCGTGAGAACCATTTGTGTTTGGAGAAGGACCGGGGCTGGGGGCGGGGAGCATGGGTCTTGGCGGCTGGAGAGAACCTGGCATAGTGTCATCTGCCCCTGGGGCAGGGTGTGGAGCCCAGGACCATGTCAGCTCAGGCCTTTCAGGGCCCCCAGCGGGCTCCGCTGTCGCCAGGATGGTAGGTGTGGCCTGAAGTCCTCAATGTGAGAAGCACTTTGCAGACTCTAAGTCAGACAGAGCATGAAAGTGGCCGATTGCCAAAGTGAGGGGTGGGGTTGGGGGCTCAGGGCATCAGCTGCCCCATTTCCCCTCCTCACCCTCAGGGGCAGCCAGGGACTTGCGTGGGACGTGGACTCCAGCTGTCTCCCAGAACCTGAGGCGTGACCTCGTCAACCTAGGAGGGGCCCCCGGCATCATCTTCATGTCTAGGTCCCAGTAACTCCTCTTTATATCAAATGCCACATCCCCCACGCACACAGACGCATGGGGCAGCCTCCCCTGTGGTATCGGTAATATCATGATATACTTTTTACAAACTATTAGGGCATAATCAATGTACCGTCAACTTCGCATATTTAAATTGTACAGTTCTTTACGTTTTCGGATGCGTGTGTTCTTGGGAAACCATTGCCAAGGTCAATCCACCAGCTGTCTAGCTCCCACCCCGCCCCCACCCCACCACCACCACTGCCATGACTGCCCAGCCCCGTCACATCACAGCTGTCTGCATCCTCTAGAGCTTCACTTAAAATGGAGTCACGCAGCCGATGCTCTTTTTTGGATTGGTTCC